>NC_057813.1:120058090-120060859 GCF_018294505.1 Triticum aestivum
CACCCCGGCGAGCCCCCCCACCCCCTGAAAATCGACTGACCCAAAAGTCGATTCAGTCGACTGAAGTGTAGCTAAATCGAAGTAGCATTGCAACCAAGAGCAAGAGCAAGAGCAGCAGCACGAGGGAGAGCAATAGCAATAGCAAGAGTAGACCAGGCAGGGGACCGAGAGCAAGAGCAGAGCAGCAGCGCGAGCGAGAGCTAAAGCAGCAGCAGCTCCTACTGATGTGGACATCGCCGCCGAGGGAGCAACGCCGTGGAGGAAGTGGCTGGCGACGCCGCCGTGCATGGAGCCGCGCCATGTCGGCTCGGGACCGAGCACTGGCAGCACCATGAGATCGAATCAAGAAGAAAATGCAGCGATTAGTGTACAACCTCTTTGGTGGCGCCGATTAGGCCGTAGCTTCATCCGAGGAAATGGCGATGATGATGCTCTTCCGGTGGTGCAGGTGAAGACGGCGATGTGGGAATGGAGGTGGCGCGAAAGATGAGGGGAACATCGGGGCAGCTCCTTGGAGGTGGAGGATGGGGTGGCTGAACCAGCGGGACCACGGGATCGACGACGGATCCTCATCCGGTACGGTGGATGAGGGACGTCGAGGTGTTGTTGTGGACGACATCGTCGAGGAAGAGGCTCCGGCTGGGTGGCGGACAGAGCAGGGTGTGGGGCTTCATCGCGGGTTTTCGCGGCCTCAGTGTACGAATGGGTGGGCGGATGGGATGGCAGTGGG
The DNA here is from genome assembly GCF_018294505.1 of Triticum aestivum. NCBI lineage: Eukaryota > Viridiplantae > Streptophyta > Magnoliopsida > Poales > Poaceae > Triticum > Triticum aestivum. The sequence goes on from NC_057813.1 coordinate 120,058,821, forward strand.
GAACCATGGCTTAGGGACGCGCTTGTCCAAAATGTGGGGTAAGTTATGAAAGTACCCCCACCGATTTGAGGCGCTTCTTTCGGTTCAGGGGTACCACGGGCATTTCGCGTGTCGGGATTTCATAGGAGGTGGGAGTTTTCACGCGCGTTGTAATTTCGGAATAGCAAGGCGCAGGTTGAGATGGAGGGAGTTGTCGGAGCACGACGAGACAAAGATATATCTTAAATATTTTGGGCTAACAAGGCGTGGGTTGAAATTTCCGGACAAGCCTAACGTTTATTGTACCAAATCAATATGCACTACAAATGCCACTCAAAACTTTGAATTCATATTATGTTCAATTAAAATATTTCACTACGTGTATAATGCATGCAACCTACTACTCAAATGAACATTTTAGTGCATTCCAAATGTATATACTACCGCTTCAATATGAACTAAATTTGAATTTGTTTCTCTATTTGAATAAGATCTACAGTAATGATTGTTGTGAAGTCAAAGCATTTGAATTCGTTTCTCTGTTTTAATAAGATCTACAATCATCATTATTGTCAAGTTAAACCATCGTTTGTGTATTATCTTCACAGCACACCACATGATTAGTCTCGAGTTACATATGAACTATGTGTACTATATGAACTCGAACTTGATTTTTTTGAATCCACTTTATTTTGATTTCAAATCACACTACATTTCTAGCTCTAGCTAGATCTTCATAATCTAAACCATATCTCGTATGTATAGTGTGTTTATCACATTATGTGCCTCGCCCCCTACGCCTACAAGTATTTAGATGTGAGTTGCAAACACCACACATTACCACAAATTAAAATAAATGTGAGAATGTTTGATATATAGTATTGTTTAGATTGTTAGATATTTAGTTGTAAGCTGCAAACACCACACATTATCACAAATTCAAATAAAATGTGAGATTGTTTGATGTATAGTATGGTTTAGATTGTTCGGCATTTAGCTGTGAGTTGCAAACGCCATGCATTATCACATTATGGTATAACATGTGCACAGCACGTGTATCACCGCTATATTCATGCATACATATGTTTAAAACACTATGATCTCCTATTCAAATATATGAATCCGCTTTCATATCAAATTATGATCTTTGTTAGTCTCTTACACCCACACAATCCTCTAACATTTGTAGCTACCACTAACTTTCTCTCGTGCATGCACATGCCCTCCTTGCCCTCCCCCTCCCTCGGCATTTTATCCACCCGGCACATTCATTTTTTCTTTAGGTCGTTCTCCCAGAGTCTCCACAACTCCTTTCCGACACACACCAATCGATAAACCTCTCCAACGATGCCTGCCTACAACATACACACACACCTTCAATCTCCTCCTTTATGTGTCCTTGCCTCGTGTCTCTCATACGCTCACACACACGTGTAAACTCTCGCCCCTCTTTTCATCGATCTCACAACCGCACACTCCTCCCCCTATCTAGCTAGTAGCCGGGCCTCTCGCACCACCTCCTAGCTCCATTCTCTCTGTCTATCCGTCTCGCTGGGCCTTATTTGCCTCTAACAAATGGACATACACCGACCGATCTCTCGCTATACATATAGCTAGCTAGGTCCTTATAACTCATTTTTACCCACGCGTCGGTCGATCTACCTCATTAGTTGTGTCTCTCCCTTCCTCCGACAAACAACAATTGATCTACCGATCTAGTTAGATTTGCTTACCAAACACATGGTTCCCCTTCATCATCCATGGATGCGTCCCGACAGATCTATCACACACATGCACACATAGAAACACATCCCCACTCTTATTGATAACATTGCAGTTCCACCCTCAGTTTGTCTAGTAGGCCTCTCCCACCATCTTCGAGAAGCAACTCCATCACCCATCCAGCACTCTACCCCTCTCCCTCCCTCTCTCTCTCTCTCTCCTCTCTCTCCTTGTCCCATCATATTTCCCGTCCTTCAGTTATGTATGGATGTCGACCGATCTCCCTCAAGACATAGCTGGGTCTCTCCTTCTCAACACATATACGAGTTGTTCTACCT
>NC_057813.1:120061345-120310272 GCF_018294505.1 Triticum aestivum
CACACACACACCGATACATCGAGCGCTCTAGTCATGTCTCCCTGCCACACACAAACTTGACATGTGCCCTCTAACGTTCCGGTAGGCCAATCGCCCTATATCTTTGACTTGCACACACACACAATTTCGATGGCTCTCTTCATCGATCTCACACCCACCCACTTGATCCTCGCTTCGACTCTATCGATAGCTATGACCCCTCCCTCTCTTCTTGTGGATTGCCCGACCCTCTACATATGATATGGATAGGCCTCCACACACATTGCATGCAAAACTTTGTTTGAGATGTCATCAACACGTATTCCCACAAAAAATTCACGAAATCAACCCCCCACCCCCACCCCAAAACAAAAAACACTCACGAACGCGGTTTGTATCTCTCACACACACCCACGTATGAGGGGGACGTGCATGAAGAGAAGAGGTGCATGCACAGCGCACGTACTCCCGTCTCTTTCCCAACCATGCCCGCGCGGGTACACGGTGGAGCTCATTTTTGTATGAAAAAGGCAGCCCACGTGGTAATTTGGCACATGTACTGGTTGTCCACTTGGTAGAGGGAGGATCATCTACCACGGGTGAACAAACAAACTGTGACTTGACGCATTATGTTAAATTAAAAAAAGAGGCAAACCATGTGGGGCCTACCTTAGAGGCAAGGCTCTATACACTGGAGTAATTTTGATGTGTCCCGTCAACCCGCGGAATGAGGAGAAGCTTGCTTAGTACGCCGTCTCCCCCGCCCACGGGCGCGGTGGCTCGCAGGATGAGGTGAAGCTTGCTCAGCCTTATGCCCGCTCCCTCGCCCATGCGTGCGGTGGCTCGTAGGACGAGGAGAAAAATTTACTACTACCTCCATTTACTCCCCGTCCCTACTAATACCTTGGTTATAGAGATTATATCATATTGTTTGGAATATATATGTCCTTTAGTAGATTTCAATATGAACTACTAGTACATACTCCAAACACTGATGTATATAGACGTATTTTAGAGTGTAGATTCACTCATTTTGCTCCGTGTGTAGCACTCTCCCTCACCCCTCGACCCTCGCCCACGTGGTGGACATGCAGCAATTCATTCGGTCTCATATAGCCAGAACGATATATACTGCACTACCATTATTGCTCGACTTCCCGAAGAGGCAAAGAGCCAATCGCAAGGTTAATATTTTGGAGATGCCAAGCGCAAGGTTATAGGAGAACGAGTAGTAGGTGCCGCGTCATTTATAAATAAAGTTTTTTTTTCTTCAGTGGCACGTATGTAATATGATAGGTTCATATGGAGAGAAAAGGAAACCGCTCCACTATATACATAGTCAGGACGGGCCAGCCTACACGGTTGCTTGCTGGGGTTGCTCTCTTCACACTCTCTCACACAAAACGACTGTGGCCACATCTCTAACATCCCGGCGGATCACGTCCGCTGGGGGAAGGGGTGGATGCTTAGTGTAGATGCAGTCGCCATCGCCGATGGTGAAAACCCACTGTCGGCACGTCCTGATCAGGGGTCCCCGCCGTTCTCTCTCACAAAGCCGATGAGGTTGCCTTCGTCCCTTTCTCACTGCCGCGACGTGGGAAGTTGTCGCCTCCCGCCGCCCTCCTCAAGCTTGAGCTACGTCCCTCAGGTACAACTCCCTTTACAGCCGGCTTGCACCACTGCTCCAGCTGTCCACATCACTCCCTATAGATATTTCTCTACTTCTTTGCCCCGCACATACCTCTACTGGCTTCTACGTATTGTATTTGTGAATCAACTAGTCCCAGTAGTCTTATTCTAATCACACTTCTTCAATTTCTTTGCCAAAGGGATGCTCATCTCGATTTTGCGAAACTGCACAAAATGATCGGATGGTCATAGGGTTGTAAACTTCATTTCTTGGGTAGCTCCAACGTTCCAGGAAATTTAAGCCTAGTTAGGGTTTATGGTTCAAGGGCTAGGGACTGCATGGATCGGTTTTTTTCTTTAGTTGTCCGTGTTCCCAAATAAGTGTCAACTTTAGTAGTAGTACAACTTTGTACTAAAGTTTGCATAAAGTTGAGACACTTATTTTGGAACGGAGGGAGTACATATTGAGTATGATTTTTCAATCATTGAGATGCAATAGCATGCATGTTAGTCTCCTTTGTATTTGATGAAATGTTGCAACGGGCAACCTTGGACGCAAGATACATGTAACAGAAGCTGGAAGCTTCATAGCATTGTACAAATTTATCTTGCTGATAAATTACAGTACGTACTATACTAGCACTCCTCCGTTCCTAAATATAAGTCTTTGTAGAGATTTCACCATGAACCACATGCGGCTGTATATAGATGCATTTTAAGTGTAGATTCATTCTTTTTGTTCCGTATGTAGTTCACCTAGTGGAATCTCTACAAAGACTTATCTACTAGTAATAGCTAGCCCCCACTACTAGGAATTCTCTATCCTCTCCTTGAGCCACATCATCAAAATTAATGTAGCCGTTAGATGAACTAAATCAGTCCATAATAGCCGTCTGATCTAGACGTTGAGAGGCTCCGCACTAAGCCACATGCAAGCATGCAGAAATACTGTGGCATGCATGTGAATGGGTTTTAAATCACATCAACATGTCTGCATGCAAGCATGCACCGGTAGCATGCATGTAAGTGAGCTTTTAAGTCCCATTAACATGTCAAAAAGAAAAATATAATCCCATCATGCAGTAGGAGTTGGCTGATCTTTTTTCCTTACGTGGGATGATCCAAATGATGATGGGAGTTTATTTAGTTTGGCTACCACATTTGTCATGCGGTTATAGAGTTTATTTTTAGTTCTATGAAATCGATAATTTTGCACAGAGAGATATACGGCTGTTCCGCGGCAACGCGCGGGGACTCATCCAGTAATATTTAGGAATGGAGGGAGTACTATGTAAAGAGTTAGGTGTCGCACGGTCTCCAGAAAATATGGTGATAGTGTGAGGTGGGCCATGTAATTACTGAGCATGCGTGTTTTCACTACTCTTGCACTCCTCCGCTGTAAGAATGGAGAAAATTGTAATCTAGTAGTACCTCCTTTCGCCGAAAGCATGGGACATCCAGCAGTCCTACCACCTCAGTAATAAAGACCAATGAGCCGTCAAATCACATAGACCCAACAGTAAGTTGGACGGACGAAGCAACCATCACTCTTACGCCAGTGAGAGGTCGCGTCTGCTCTACCCGGGCATGAATGCAGCATCGATTCTTTGGAGCGGCGCTGACTGTTTTGGGCGAGAAGCGCGTGCGGGCGATGGAGGGGCTTTGGGTGGGCCAGGCTGGTCAGGAGCGGGCGTGGCAGCTGTCCGCATGTCCCTACTGGACACGCCCGCAAACGAGAGGATGAACCGACTCTCGCGGCTAAAATCGTACACTACACACCATATCTCTATAGGAGTAGGTTGATCTGTCGCTCTCTCTAACACACACGTGTTGTTAAACACACACACACACACACACACACACACACACACACACACACGCACACACGCACGCACCTTGGTCCCGTTGCACCTTCTAATGTGACTTATTACACCTAGACGGAGGGAGTAGTAAGTATACGAGATACGGTGGCACACTGACTTAAGTCGAATACAAGTGCCCAAAATTGTGTGCATGTTATAATAAGGATTCACTTAACATAGTACGTGAGCGAACAGAGGGATCAATTGGGCAGTGTTCCCGAGCAGTAGCGAGATGTGTGAGGTAAGATACACCGCTGGCGCTTTTAATTTTTCTTATTAATTTGTTTGTTTCACCCTCTGACTGGTGGGACCCAACGTACTACGTGGAGAGAGGTAAGGTGACTAAGGCTGCATTATTTCCGCACCATTGTGGATAGTCTTACCACCAAAGCCACATGACACGATTCTGATTGAAATCCCAATGACTCCCACACACACACAAAAAAAAAACACGGCATGCTTGTCACACGAATGCAGGAATGTATAAAAGGTTATTTTCCTCTCGTTGAACATAACGGGAGGTTGTGTAGCTAGTTAGCCTGTTCGCTCATCAAACTTGAGGTCTCGGTTTCGATAACTACACTTGAGCATAATTTGTGCCAGGAGTATTCTTTGACTGGTTAAAATGGATGGATACGGAGCTATACGATCTCGTAGTGACCGTAGTGACCGTATAATCACCTCATCACGTATAAGCTGCAGCCTCAGCACTTGTTTTCTAGGGGTTGCATGCTTCACACTCTCTCTCCAGTATATATATACACGTTGGAGCCTCAACGCTTGTAGTTGCTCTCTTCAAACTCTCTCGCCCTCTCCAGATCTAAACAAGACTTCGTTGGCCTCTCTCTCCCCTCACTACTGCTCAAAGAGCCGGCAGGATCCGTCCGCTGGGAAGGGAAGGAGGCTTAACGCTGTCACCGCCGGTGAGGGAGGGAATCCACTACTGGCGCAGCTGTTCACTTTCACCTAGCAGTGCCGCGGGAGGGCCTCCGACCCCTTCTTCTTCCCCGTCGTCCCGTCGCCCACCAAACCACGCCCCAAGAACCTTAAGGTATAATTTACTTACTCTATAATAATGCGCCTGTAAACAAAATGTCCCTACACCAAATGTCCCTGTAAACAAACACCCTATAATAATGCCGCTGGAAAATTGATGCAATGCCACAGTTAAAAGCAAATTACATGTTCAACGAATTTTATTGTTAATATAATCTCTATGTTAATATAAATCCATGCCACCGTTTGAGAAATGCTACTATCGCTTTATTTCCCATTTAGATAAGGTAGATGCTTCTTTTTGTTGGCTTCTGTGTCATCCACCGTTATTGACCACTAATTGTTTCCTTTGCACCTTTGTGTAAACACGTTTATCTACTTCACCTCGTTGCCATTGTGACATTTTGTTGCACTACACAAAACACTTTTGTTTTAAGAGTGTTTTGTGCAGTTCAACCAAAATGTCACACCGACAACGTTGCTTGATTGCTTGATCTTAGTGGAACTGCACAAGAGGAGATCTTACTTCCCATCCGTGTTGGCAAATTTGGTTCAGATCTTCTTCTTGTGAGTTGTTTGAATTCCGCATCATGAGAGGTCATTACTAGCCTTCTTTCACATGATTCTGCAGTGAGCTTTCATATGGTGTGCTACTTGTATGATAATGTTGCTTGATTTTAGTGAACTGCACAAATGGAGACAAGACTTCCAATCTGTATGTGAACCGTAATATCCCATTGAGGTAAGATAAGGATATTTCACATATGTTGGCCTGTATTTTGCCGCTTTCATCAGAAAATTAATGTCATTGTTTAGTGCTATACTTATGCTCCCTAATTGACATGCCAAATCTTACATTGAAGGCAAAGCTTGTCTGTTATTGAACCAAGTGATGAAGGGGAAGAACAAGCGGAAAAACAAAAATCAACTCCCGGTGCTGTAATGAAGCACTGGAACTGTGATGACACAAGTAATGATATAGTTTTGCATCTTAATTTATTGCTATCGCCGGAACGAGCAATTGTTTTGCCACTGATTTGATGAAACTCTTAATGTAATACGTAATTATCTCAACTTCTGCAAATAGGGATCTTCTTTGAAGATACCATATATTTTAGTGGAACTGCAAAAAAAAGATGTTGGAAACATTAAACTAATCGAGGAGTATATAGTAAGCATGGCCACCACAGTAGATAGCAACAGGTGGTTCCGGAGAAGTGCTTGATCTGTATACTCTACATAATAAGCCTCCTGACAAAGGTTGGTACTCTCCCACTAATTCATCCATATGATTGAGCTTTGTCATCTCTATTGGTGTTCTGCTATGATACGTCCATTTTGCATCATGCTTTTATATCAATGTTTATTGCATTATGGGCTGTTATTTCACGTTATGTCACAATACTTATGGCTATTCTCTCTTATTTTACAAGGTTTATATGAAGAGGGAGAATGCCGGCAGCTAGAATTCTGGGCTGGAAAAGGAGCAAATATTGGAGGTCTATTATACGCAACTCCAAAAGTCCTGAAACTCCACGGAATACCTTAAAATAAATAAAGAAAAATCGTCGCCAAAGATGAAGGCCAGGGGGCCCACACCCTGATCACAAGGGTGGGGGCCCCCCCCCCCTGGGCGCGCCCCCTACCTCGTGGGCCCCCTGGTGGCTCTCCGCTGCCCATCTTCTCCTATATGAAGTCTTTCGATGAGAAAAAAAGAAGCAACCTTTCGGGACGAGACTCCGCCGCCACGAGGCGGAACCAATCTAGGGCTCCTGCAAAGCTGTTCTGCCGGGGACACTTCCCTCCGGGAGGGGGAAATCATCACCATCGTCATCACCAATGCTCCTCTCATCGGGAGAGGGCAATCTCCATCAACATCTTCACCAGCACCATCTCATCTCCAAACCCTAGTTCATCTCTTGTATCCAATTCTTGTCTCCAAGTCCGGGATTGGTGCTAGTAGGTTGCTAGTAGTGTTGATTACTCCTTGTAGTTGATGCTAGTTGGTTTATTTGGTGGAAGATCATATGTTCAGATCCTTTATGCGTATTATTACCCCTCTGATTATGAACATGAATATGCTTTGTGAGTAATTACGTTTGTTCCTGAGGACAAGGGAGAAGTCTTGCTATTAGTAGTCATGTGAATTTGGTATTCGTTTGATATTTTGATAAGATGTATGTTGTCTAGCCTCTAGTGCTGTTATGTGAATGTCGACTACATAACACTTCACCATTATTTGGGCCTAGAGGAAGGCATTGGGAAGTAATAAGTAGATGATGGGTTGCTAGAGTGACAGAAGCTTAAAACCTAGTTTATGCATTGCTTCGTAAGGGGCTGATTTGGATCCATATGTTTCATGCTATGGTTAGGTTTACCTTAATACTTTTGTTGTAGTTGCGGATGCTTGCAATAGAGGTTAATCATAAGTGGGATGCTTGTCCAAGTAAGGGCAGTACCCAAGCACCGGTCCACCCACATATCAAATTATCAAAGTACCGAACGCGAATCATATGAACGTGATGAAAACTAGCTTGACGATATTCCCATGTGTCCTTGGGAGCGCTTTTCCTATTATAAGAGTTTGTCCATGCTTGTCCTTTGCTACAAAAAGGATTGGGCCACCTTGCTGCACTTTATTTACTTTTGTTACTCGTTGCTCGTTACAATTTATCTTATCACAAAACTATCTGTTACCACTTATTTCAGTACTTGTAGAGAATACCTTGCTGAAAACCGCTTATCATTTCCTTCTGCTCCTCGTTGGGTTCGACACTCTTACTTATCGAAAGGACTACGATAGATCCCCTATACTTGTGGGTCATCAAGACTCTTTTCTGGCGCCGTTGCCGGGGAGTGAAGCACCTTTGGTAGGTGGAATTTGGTAAGGAAATATTTATTTAGTGTGCTGAAATTTTCTGTCACTTGTTACTATGGAAAGTAATTATCTGAGGGGCTTGTTCGGGGTATCTTCACCCCGTCCAGTAGAGCAAAGAGTTGCTCCTCAACCTACTCAACCTACTGAACCTATTGAAAAATGAAACTCCTTTTGAGATTCCTTTGGGTTTGATGGAAAAACTGCTAGCTAACACTTTTACAGGAGATGGAACAAAGCATCCTGATGAACATCTACGCTATGTGGATGATGTTTGTGGACTATTTAAGCTTGCAGGTATACCCGATGATGTTGTTAAGAAGAAGGCTTTCCCTTTATCTTTAAAGGGAGACACATTGACATGGTATAGGCTATGTGATGATATGAGATCATGGAACTATAAAAGATTGAAATTGGAATTTCATCAAAAGTGTTACCCTATGCATCTTGTTCATCGAGATCGCAATTATATATATATAATTTTTGGCCTCGCGAAGGAGAAAGCATCGCTCAAGCTTGGGGGAGGCTTAAATCAATGTTATATTCATGCCCCAATCATGAGCTCGCAAGAGAAGTGATTATGCAAAGTTTTTATGCTCGGCTTTCTGATAACAATCGCACCATGCTCGATACTTCTTGTGCTGGCTCTTTTATGATGAAGACTATTGAATTTAGATGGAATTTATATAGAATTAAATGCAACTCTGAAGATTGGGACCTCGACTAAGGTAAGGAGTCAGGTATGACACATAAGTTTGATTGTGTTAAATCTTTTATGGATACCGATATTTTCCGTAAGTTTAGCACTAAATATGGACTTGACTCTGAGATAGTAGCTTCTTTCTGTGAATCTTTTGCTACTTATGTTGATCTCCCCAAGGAGAAGTGGTTTAAATATCATCTTCCCATAGAAGTAAAGTAGCTGCACCTATTAAAGTTGAAGAAAAGATTGTCACTTATAATGATCCTATTGTTCCCACTTCTTATGTTGAGAAACCACCTTTCCCTGTTAGAATGAAGGATCATGCTAAAGCTTCAACTGTTGTTCGTAAAAGCAATATTAGAACTTATACACCTCCTGAGCAAGTCAAAGTAGAACCTAATATTGCTATTGTTAAAGATCTCTTGTCTGATAATATCGATGGGCATGTTATTCAATTCTGTGGTGAAACTACCAGAATTGCTAAACCTTGTGCTAGAGATAAACATAGACATGTGGTAGGCGTGCCTGTTATTTCTGTTAAAATAGGAGATCATTGTTATCATGGCTTGTGTGATATGGGTGCTAGTGCTAGTGTTATACCCATTGACTTATACAAAGAAATTATGCATGATATTGCACCTACTGAGTTAGAAGATATTGATGTTACAATTAAACTTGCTAATAGAGATACTATATCTGCAGTGGGAGTTGTTAGAGATGTCGAGGTCTTGTGTGGAAAAACCAAATATCCCGCTGATTTTCTTGTTCTTGGTTCTCCACAAGATAGCTTTTGTCCCATTATGTTTGGTAGACCCTTTTTGAATACTGTTAATGCTAAGATAGACTGCAAAAAGAATGTTGTTACTGTTGGCTTGGATGATATGATTCATGAATTTAATTTCTCTAAATTTAGTAAACAACATCGTGAGGAAGAATTTCCTAGTAAGGATGAAATTATTGGTCTTGCTTCTATTGCCGTACCTCCTAGTGATCCTTTAGAACACTATTTGCTAGACCATGAAAATGATATGTTCATGAATGAAAGAAGGGAAATAGATGAAGTATTCTTTAAACAGGAACCTATTCTGCAACACAATTTGCATGTTGAAATCCTAGGGGATCCTCCTCCACCCAAGGGTGATCCCGTGTTTGATCTTAAACCGTTGCCTGATAATCTTAAATATGCTTATCTTGATGAAAAGAAAATATATCTTGTTATTATTAGTGCTAACCTTTCAGAGCATGAAGAAGAAAGATTATTGAAAACTCTGAAGAAGCACCATGCCGCTATTGGATATACTCTAGATGATCTTAAGGGAATCAGTCCCACTCTATGTCAACATAAAATAAATTTGGAAGCTGATGCCAAACCAGTTTGTGATCCTCAACGACGTTTGAATCCTAAAATGAAAGAAGTGGTAAGAAAGGAAATACTCAAGCTTCTGGAGGTAGGTATAATTTATCCCGTTGCTGATAGTCAGTGGGTAAGTCTTGTCCATTGTGTCCCTAAGAAGGGAGGTATTACTATTGTCCCTAATGATAAAGATGAATTGATACCGCAAAGAATTATCACAGGCTATAGGATGGTAATTGATTTCCGCAAATTAAATAAAGCTACTAAGAAAGATCATTACCCCTTACCTTTTATTGATCAAATGCTAGAAAGATTATGCAAACATACACATTATTGCTTTCTAGATGGTTATTCTGGTTTCTCTCAATACCTGTGTCAGCTAAGGATCAATCAAAGACTACTTTTACGTGCCCTTTTGGTACTTTTGCTTATAGACGTGTGCCTTTAGGTTTATGTAATGCACCTGCTACCTTTCAAAGATGCATGATGGCTATATTCTCTGACTTTTGCGAAAAGATTTGTGAGGTTTTCATGGACGACTTTTCCGTCTATGGTTCCTTTTTTGATGGTTGCTTGAGCAATCTTGCTCGAGTTTTGCAGAGATGTGAAGAAACTAATCTTGTCTTGAATTGGGAAAAGTGCCACTTTATGGTTAATGAAGGTATTGTCTTGGGGCACAAAGTTTCTGAAAGAGGTATTGAAGTTGATAAGGCCAAGGTTGATGCTATTGAAAAGATGCCATGTCCCAAGGACATCAAAGGTATAAGAAGTTTCCTTGGTCACACCGGATTTTATAGGAGGTTCATTAAGGACTTCTCAAAAATCTCTCGGCCTCTCACTAATTTATTACAAAAAGATGTACCATTTGTCTTTGATGATGATTGTGTAGAAGCATTTGAAATACTTAAGAAAGCATTAGTCTCTGCACCTGTTATTCAGCCACCTGATTGGAATTTACCCTTTGAAATTATGTGTGATGCGAGTGATTATGCTGTAGGTGCTGTTCTAGGGCAAAGAGTTGATAAGAAATTAAATGTTATCCATTATGCTAGTAAGACTCTAGACAATGCTCAAAGAAATTATGCTACTACCGAAAAGGAACTTTTAGCAGTTGTATTTGCTTGTGATAAATTCAGACCCTATATTGTTGATTCTAAAGTAACTATTCACACAGATCATGCTGCTATTAAATATCTTATGGAAAAGAAAGATGCAAAACTTAGACTTATTAGATGGGTTCTCCTGCTGCAAGAATTTGATTTACATATTGTTGATAGAAAAGGAGCTGAGAACCCCGTGGCAGACAACTTATCTAGGTTAGAGAATGTTCTTGATGACCCACTACCTATTGATGATAGCTTTCCTGATGAACAATTAAATGTCATAAGCACTTCTCGTAGCACTCCATGGTATGCTGATTTTGCTAATTATATTGTCGCTAAATTTATACCACCTAGCTTCACATACCAACAAAGAAAAAGTTTTTCTATGACTTGCGACATTACTTTTGGGATGACCCACATCTTTATAAAGAAGGAGTAGATGGTGTTATTAGACGTTGTGTACCTGAGCATGAACAGGAACAGATCCTACGCAAGTGTCACTCCGAAGCTTATGGAGGACACCATGCTGGAGATAGAACTGCACATAAGGTATTGCAATCCGGTTTTTATTGGCCTACTCTCTTCAAGGATGCCCGTAAGTTTGTTTTGTCTTGCGATGAATGCCAAAGAATTGGTAATATTAGTAGACGTCAAGAAATGCCTATGAATTATTCACTTGTTATTGAACCATTTGATGTTTGGGGATTTGATTATATGGGACCTTTTCCTGCCTCTAATGGATATACACATATTTTAGTTGCTGTTGATTACGTTACTAAGTGGGTAGAAGCTATTCCAACTAGTAGTGCTGATCATAACACTTCTATTAAAATGCTTAAGGAAGTTATTTTTCCGAGGTTTGGAGTCCCTAGATATTTAATGACTGATGGTGGTTCACACTTTATTCATGGTGCTTTCCGTAAGATGCTTGCTAAATATGACGTTAATCATAGAATTGCATCTCCATATCACCCGCAGTCTAGTGGTCAGGTAGAATTGAGCAATAGAGAGCTCAAATTAATTTTGCAAAAGACTGTCAATAGGTCTAGAAAGAATTGGTCCAAGAAACTGATGATGCATTATGGGCCTATAGAACTGCATATAAGAATCCTATGGGTATGTCTCCGTATAAAATGGTTTATGGAAAAGCTTGTCACTTACCTCTCGAACTAGAACATAAGGCATACTGGGCTATTAAAGAGCTCAACTATGATTTCAAACTTGCCGGTGAGAAGAGGTTATTTGATATTAGCTCACTTGATGAATGGAGAACCCAAGCTTATGAAAATGCCAAGTTGTTTAAAGAAAAGTTAAAAGATGGCATGACAAAAGGATACAAAAGCGTGAGTTTAATGTAGGTGATTATGTATTGCTATACAACTCTCGTTTAAGATTTTTTGCAGGAAAACTTCTCTCTAAATGGGAAGGTCCCTACGTTATCGAGGAGGTCTATCGTTCCGGTGCCATAAAAATCAACAACTTCGCAGGCACAAATCCGAAGGTGGTAAACGGTCAAAGGATCAAACACTATATCTCAGGTAATCCTATAAATGTTGAAACTAATATTATTGAAACCGTAACCCCGGAGGAATACATAAGGGACACTTTCCAGAACGTTCCAGACTCCGAAAAGGAATAGGTATGTGGTACGGTAAGTAAACCGACTCCAAAACAATTTTTAAGGCAATATTTCTCCGTTTTGGAATATTTAGAAAAATAGAAAAATAAGTAGCAGTCCGGGAGGACACGAGGCCTCCACGAGGGTGGAGGGCGCGCCCTACCCCCTGGGCGCGCCCCCTACCTCGTGAGCACCTCGTGTGCCCTCCGGACTCGTTTCCTTGCACGATACGTATTTTGGTCGGTAAAAATTCATTATATATACTCCCGAAGGTTTTGACTCTCGTATCACGCAAATCTCCTCTGTTTTGTTTCGAGCTATTTCCTTGCAGATTTAGAGCACCATGACTTCTCCCTCCTCCAACAATGAAGACAAGGATGCTTGGCTATTGAAGATAGAGTTGAAAAGAGAGGAACCAGAAAAGATCAACAAGGATGAAAGGATCAAGAAGGCCATGCGGGTGCCAGCTCCTGTGGTGAAAGAAGAAAACATCCCTCAACCTTTGCCTAACCTTTTCACTCCAACAGAGATTGAAGCCTTCAAGATGATTGAGTTAGCCTGTATACAGAACAAGTATCACACAGGAGAATATTTTGTTGAAGGATCATATTGCTGGGCTCAAGGGCATTATCCGCAAGTTGGAGGAACTTTTACGCTCGATGTGCGATTATCCACCGTCATCATCACCACCTCCATCACCTCCGAGGACCTAATCACATGGGTATGGGCACTCCCCTTGGAAACTACCAAGCTTGGGGGAGGTGCCCTGGTATCGTATCACCATCACAACTCCTATCTTTACCGTTTTTCTTAGTTTGATCCTATTAGTAGTATCTTGATTTAGTAATAAAGTCATGGCATGATCTAGTTTTGAGTTTTGCTTTATGATCCTTCTTTGTAATCGAGTCCGTGAGCTATATAATAAAGATTAGTGTTGAGTCAAGGGCTTGAGTATTTTGCCATGATCTTGGGTGATTAGAAGAAAAAGAATAAAAAGAATCAAAGAGTTCATATTGATCTTAGTGAAAGTAATGACTTCACATAGAAAGAGTATGATGATTAAAAGTTGTTGGGAGTTGGCAAATATAGCTTTGGTCATCGTTGCAATTAATAGGAAGTAATAAGGAAAGAGAGGTTTCACATATAGATATATTATCATTGACATCTTTTATGATTGGGAGCACTCATTAAAATATGACATGCTAAAGAGTTGAGGTTGGACAAGGAAGACAACATAATGAGTTATGTTTTCTTACATCTGAGATAAAGTATGTTGTCATGGATCCTCTACCGTGTTGAGCTTGCCTTTCCCCCTCATGCTAGCCAAATTCTCAGCACCAAGTAGAAATACTACTTGTGCTTCCAAATACCCTTAAACCAGTTTTGCCATGAGAGTCCACCATATCTACCTATGGATTGAGTAAGATCCTTCAAGTAAGTTGTCATCGGTGCAAGCAATAAAAATTGCTCTCTAAATATGCATGACTTATTAGTGCAGAGAAATAAACTTTGTACGAACTTGTTGTGGACGCAATAAAAGCGACAGACTGCATAATAAAGGTTCACATACAAGGGGCAATATAAAGTGATGTTCTTTTGCATTAAGATTTTGTGCATCAACCCTAAACGCGCATGACAACCTCTGCTTCCCTCTGCGAAGGGCCTATCTTTTATTATTATCCTCTACCTTATGCAAGAGTCACGGTGATCTTCACCTTTCCTTTTTCATTTTATCCTTTGGCAAGCTCAGCATGTTGGAAAGAACATGATATATATACCTAATTGGATGTGGGGGAGCATGAATTATTATTGTTGACATTACCCTTGAGGTAAAAGGTTGTGGGGCAAAACTATAAGCCCCTATCTTTCTCTGTGTCCGATTAAAACTCCGTAACCACAAGTATTGCGTGAGTGTTAGCAATCATGAAGGACTAAGTGATAGTTGAGTATGTGGACTTGCTTTTAAGCTCTGACATAGACTCTTTCAGATGTTATGATAAATTGCAATTGCTTCAATGACTGAGATTATAATTGTTAGTGCCCAATAAGGTTTCTGATTCATACTTTGGCTTTGTGAAAAGATCATCACTTGAACATGAGTAATCATATGACAAAATCTATATATGTTGCTGTTATGAAATAATCATGATGCCTTCATGTCCGTATTTTATTTTTATCGACGCCTCTACCTCTAAACATGAGGACATATTTATTGTTATCGGCTTTTCGCTTGAGGACAAGCGAGGTCTAAGCTTGGGGGAGTTGATACGTCCATTTTGCATCATGCTTTTATATCAATGTTTATTGCATTATGGGTTGTTATTTCATGTTATGTCACAATACTTATGGCTATTCTCTCTTATTTTACAAGGTTTATATGAAGAGGGACAATGCCGGCAGCTGGAATTCTGGGCTGGAAAAGGAGCAAATATTGGAGGCCTATTCTGCGCAACTCCAAAAGTCCTGAAACTCCACGGAATATCTTAAAATAAATAAAGAAAAATCGTCGCCAAAGATGAAGGCTAGGGGGCCCACACCCTGCTCACGAGGGTGGGGGGCGCCCCCACTCCCCCTGGGCGCACCCCCTACCTCGTGGGCCCCCTGGTGGCTCTCCGACGCCCGTCTTCTCCTATATGAAGTCTTTCGATGAGAAAAAAAAGAAGCAACCTTTCAGGACGAGACTCCGCCGCCACGAGGCGGAACCTTGGCGGAACCAATCTAGGGCTCCTGCAGAGCTGTTCTGCCGGGGACACTTCCCTCCGGGAGGGGGAAATCATCACCATCGTCATCACCAACGCTCCTCTCATCGGGAGAGGGCAATCTCCATCAACATCTTCACCAGCACCATCTCATCTCCAAACCCTAGTTCATCTCTTGTATCCAATTCTTGTCTCCAAGTCCGGGATTGGTGCTAGTAGGTTGCTAGTAGTGTTGATTACTCCTTGTAGTTGATGCTAGTTGGTTTATTTGGTGGAAGATCATATGTTCAGATCCTTTATGCATATTATTACCCCTCTGATTATGAACATGAATATGCTTTGTGAGTAATTACGTTTGTTCCTAAGGACAAGGGAGAAGTCTTGCTATTAGTAGTCATGTGAATTTGGTATTCGTTCGATATTTTGATAAGATGTATGTTGTCTAGCCTCTAGTGGTGTTATGTGAACGTCGACTACATAACACTTCACCATTATTTGGGCCTAGAGGAAGGCATTGGGAAGTAATAAGTAGATGATGGGTTGCTAGAGTGACAGAAGCTTAAACCCTAGTTTATGCGTTGCTTCGTAAGGGGCTGATTTGGATCCATATGTTTCATGCTATGGTTAGGTTTACCTTAATACTTTTGTTGTAGTTGCGGATGCTTGCAATAGAGGTTAATCATAAGTGGGATGCTTGTCCAAGTAAGGGCAGTACCCAAGCACCGGTCCACCCACATATCAAATTATCAAAGTACCGAACACGAATCATATGAACATGATGAAAACTAGCTTGACGATATTCCCATGTGTCCTCGGGAGCGCTTTTCCTATTATAGGAGTTTTTCCAGGCTTGTCCTTTGCTACAAAAAGGATTGGGCCACCTTGCTGCACTTTATTTACTTTTGTTACTCGTTGCTCGTTACAATTTATCTTATCACAAAACTATCTGTTACCGCTTGTTTCAGTACTTGCAGAGAATACCTTGCTGAAAACTGCTTATCATTTCCTTCTGCTCCTCGTTGGGTTCGACACTCTTACTTATCGAAAGGACTAAGATAGATCCCCTATACTTGTGGGTCATCATGCTACTGTTTAGATACTATCATGAAAAAGTGGTATTGTCCTTGAGAAGTGCTTCATCTGTGTTTTTTTAATATTTCCTTTCCTTTTTTTCGAGCAAATAGGGATGCCAGCATTTAGTTGTCCTCTTGTCTTTGCACAACAGGATCATCTTCCTCTGAAGAAGAATATGGAGTACATGAAGTGACTAGTTCCGATTATGCCAGGATGAAGAAGCCATGTCTATCTTCTCATCAGAAGGAGCAGTTGAAGGACGGTTACATTACTCCCCACAAGACCAAACAAACTTCAGCTCAGAAGGACTGACAAATCTCCATTTTTTGCTGTGATGCGCGAGTACAATGTTGTTCTAGGATTCTCATCAGAAGGAGTAGTTAAAGGATGGTTACGTTACTCCCCACAAGACCAAACTAACTTCAGCTCAGAAGGACTGACAAATCTCCATTTGTTTGATGTGATGCGCGAGTACAATGTTGTTCTAGGATTCTTTCTGGTGAGTTCCATTTTTCTAAAAGTGTGCTCTACATGGACCATGTAGGTGCCTGTTTAAACTGTCAATTCATAGTACAGTTTGCTTTATACTAATCACTTTTTTGTATTTGTGCAAACAGGGGTGATCAGCTTGATTTCAATGGGAACTGCACAAAATGTTCATGAATACATCGAATCATTCATTTCCACCACAAGAAAGGAGGTGCCGATAAGTTCAAGGTGTTGCAACATATAAGGGCGAAATCATACAAGCTACGCGCGAATTTGGTTGATTTTGGTGGAACTGCACAAAAAGAACAGCCAGTTTATTTAGCACGAGGTGCCATGTCAATGTCCGAACTGATGGCAAACCCTGCCCATTCCACAATCATACGCATTTGATATTTTGGAATGGGACAACCTTATCAAATTTTGCTCATTAATTTTAAGACATGTGTTTGATATTTTCGAATGGGACGCCCTTGCTATCTGCAGCGTCGATCAATTTTTTCTTTATTCTTTAGTTGTGAAGTAAATATCGCCTCTGGAATGTGAGTCGCTGAGATGCATAATCATCGATTGTTTTGAATGTTCTCTATGAATTGCCAGCCCCGTGTGTTTGATTGCAATGTACAGAAATGCTAAAAAGCTGCTCAAACTCTTTGTACTCCTTCTGTTCCTTTTTACTTTGCACATTGTGAAAGTGCATACTTTTTTTGTCTAAGATTGGTCAAAGTAGAGATACTTTGACTGCAGACAGAACTTGTATAGAAAGGACCGGAGGGAGTACATGTGAAACTGCTGCAGACGAGGTGATCACCCTGGGAATAATGATAGTACGTATTGTTTTGCATGTTCATCCAATGCCAGTGATACAGGAATTCAAACTAATCGAAATAAATTCATTCATACACGGTCGGATTTCATATAAACATGCTAGATTTCATTACATCACATACATTCTTCAACTAAAAAGGGGTGCGTTGGAGGTATAATTAATTAACCGAAGCTACCTACCGGTGTCCCGCTGAGCCGAACAGAAGCTTCAGTGACTTAACTGCAAGTGTTGTTGCGTAACTGACATGTGGCCTGTTGGGCCAACGTATCAGTCAGCCAACTGCACCAGCGTTAAGTAGAAGCAGCATTCTTCTCCAGCGCAGCTCTCCAACTCCACATCGCCGCCAAGAAGCTAACCGGCCGTCAATGGTCAACCCGCCTAGCTTGGCTTCAACCGGAGGGTAGCAGCGGTGGCCTTACTTGGACCCGAGCGGCAGTGACCTACCGTGTTCTACTCTTCCTCATTTTCTATGTGGCGCGGCCTCATTGGCAGCGGGGCGGGGCCTCGACGGAGCCGGCGATGTCCTCTGTCTCGTTGCCGATGGGCGGCGCCTCGGCGGAGCGGTGGAAATCCTCCCCCACGTTGCCGGCAGGGTGGGGCCTCGGCTGAGCCGGCGATGTCCTCTGCCTCATTGTTGGCGGGGCGGGGCCTCAGCGGAGCCGGCGATGTCCTCTGCCTTATTGTTGGCGCCGCGGGGCCTCAGCGGAGCAGGGCCACGTCGACGCCAGCGGAGCGGTGACTCATCGGAGCCGGCATTGTCCTCTGCCTCGTCCTCGGTCTCGCCAAACAGCGCATCGCCTGCTTCATCGCCCTCTTTGTAGGCGGCCGCAGCCTCCGCTACCCGCATGCGGTACCGCCAGCGCTCGAGGCGGCCCTTGCGGGCAGAGCGATACAAGTCGAGCAGTGCCTCCTGTTCCGCCTGCTCCACGGCGATCTGCTCCTCCGCCTGCAGGTGCTCCTGGAGGAGATGGTGGTTGTAGGCGGCGTCGGCCTGCGCCTCCCGGAACTGCTCCTCACGCATCTGCCTCACCGTGTCCATATATTGGGCACGGGCCTCGCTGATGGTCATGGTGCAATGCACCGGCGAGGATGGCACGAAGGAGGGGGTTGGCGCCGGATCATCGACTACCATATTCTCCATTGGGACATCGTCGTCCTCCAGCTGCCTGCCGGCTAGCCGGTCGACAGCAATGGCTGCCATCTCCTTGTGGTCCGTCGTCCGCCCATCCCGAAGAGCGCTGGAGCGCGAGGAAGCCATGGTGGGCAGTAGTGGTGTGGACAGGAGAAAGGGAACGGATGCGGATGACCGTGGCTATGGCCGGCGCAGCAGTTTATATAGCAATGGTGGGCGGCGGAGGGACGGGTGTGTGGCGCCGGAGTAGCCGCCTCGGCAACCATGTATCGTTAATGTGGGCGGCAAATGGACATACGGATGGCACTTCTATCATTTGAAGGCGGAGCAATCGCCTACACCAGGAAGCGGGGCAGGCGGCGCTGACTGTTTCGAGCGGAAAGCGCGCACGGGCGAGGAGATGACTTTACTTGGAGAGGATGACAATGGGGACCCACCAGGGCCATAGCCTAACATACGCAAGTGCCTCCTTATTATATAATACTCCCTCCGTCCCAAAATAAGTGACTCAAAACTTACTCAACTTTGTACTAACATTAGTACAAAGTTGAGTCATTTTTGAGTCACTTATTTTGGGACGGAGGGAGTAGTATGTATGCACGTGCAATGCACGTCTTAAGAGAATGGAGTGATTTTGGAGTGTGAATCGAAAAAAAATATAATGGAGTAATTTTGATAAATGGAATTCCACCCACAATTGTTTTTAATATTCATACAAAAAAGTGTGCATTCACATCTAAAACACTGGAGGTTCATTAAAAAACTGTATGTTACTCTATTATTTTTTCTTCCCATTCTCCTCTCAAACCTTCTTATCTGGGCTCAAGTTGTCATGCGCTCAAGCTGTAAAATATAGCCCATGAGGCATCGCATATGGGCCTTTTTTCCTGGAAGGCCCACGTGAATATTCTAGAACACAGCAGAGGCAACACCAGTCTACTGTTCATGGCAAATCCGGCTGATCTCAGCCCTTGGATTTTGGAGACCAACGGTTATGATTGAAGCTCTGGATCCATCTCAAAACTGATACACTATATATAATAAATATATATAATAAGTAGTATAGATATAGATATAGATATAGATATATAAAACTATAATTTATTTTGCTTCCTCCTGGTTTCCTGACATCACGGTCCCACACCATTGTCAACCTATGTACTACTCCCTCCGACGATTTTTGACACTAATGTAGTGTTAAAAAACGTCTTACATTATGGGACGGAGGGAGTAGTCAATAAACGAGAGAATTGCACAAGAAGCGGCCGACAGCTGGGACCAAGCAGCTCGAGCAGTATTTGTGTTTTTGAGGTGTGAGCACTGCAGAGTTTTTCGATGTTTAGCCCAGATATTAATTTTTCTCCTCTGAACAACAACGAAAACATCGTTGCAGGTATTAACTGGGCGGGATGTGGCCCGTCTAGTCCAGGCCAAATATTCAGCCCGGATATTAATTTTTTTTCAAGCTGAAAATGGCTAGCCCAGCTATACTTTTTTTAGGAATACCCATACAAGGTCAAGTTGTTATTCTCCGCCCCACTAGGCTGCAAATCTTTCCTAGGAGGGATGCATTAGGCATAATAAGAAAATGGGCTTTAAGTAATAATAAATGGGATGTAATTATAAAAATTGGCCAGTAACTATAAAAAAATGCACCAAACACGTAATTACTTTATAAAATATTATTTTTGGATATTGAAAATTTTAATTTCATTAATTGTTGTGAGCGCAATGTTTCGTTGGATTTTTACGTAATATAAATTTATATTGAAATTATAGAAATTTCGGGATAAAAATATTTCGGATCCCATCAAAATGTGGGAAATTTTATTGAATTCTGTTTTGAACGGTTGGTTGAAATGGGTTGTACTTTTAACAAACTGTAAATGGGCTGTGGTAAATTCTATTAGAATTCAAAAATGGGCTGCACATTCTTACAAATCTCAAATGGGCTATAAGTTCTCTGCCACACACTTCTGGCCTTACTAAGTTGACGCTTCCCCTAAAAAACAGAGTTGACGCATATGCAAGGCTTTGTCAACTTATAGTCAACACACGGTTCTAGCAGCAGTGGCCATTGGATGTCCATCCAACGGATGCCATGCTTCTTCTTCAATCTCGGATATTCTAGCTTCACCCGCCCAAAAAATGATTCCTCCCCTGACATCTGGGGCACACCGTTTCGGAAGCTGACCTGTGGGCCTACTAAGTTGACGTACCAAGGGCTTTGTCAACTTAGTCAATATAAATGGTTCTAGCTGCAGTGACCGTACAATGTCCATCCAACGGTCGTCGTGCTTCTTGAACCTCTGGTCTTCTTGCTCCAGCCGCCCAAAGCAGCGCCGGTCATGCTGCCTGCTCCTGCCTCCTGTGGCCGGCTGTGCTACCGTGGAGGCCTCACCACCCCCTACTACTCCCACCGTTGGACAGGCCATCCCTCCACTCACCCACACCCCCTGTTATTTTGTGGCGACGGCAGTGCAGCTGAACCAGTGAACCCGCGTACTCCTCTCCGTGTGTGCATCCACTGCCCATCTTCCCCGGCTCCGCGTCGTACCTTTCCTAGGCCTCGCCGTCGTCCACCGCCGTGGTGCTCTCGGCGCGGCATGGTCAACGTGATCAAGGAATGACTTCCATCGGACGTGGACTGTACGTGGAGAAGCTGACAGCTGGGTACGCCACACCATCGGAAGTGCCTCCTTATTACGCGCAAAATAATTTTCCTCCACCTGACAGCGGGGACCCACCGGACGGGCCACCGTATTTCGTGAAAAAATGATTCGCCCCCTGACTGCTGGGACCCACCAGCTACATCTTCGCACACAAGGAAGTGCGTCCAGAAAAAAAATGATTTGCCCCCCTGACTGCTGGGACCCACCAGCCACACCTTCGCACGCAAGGAAGTGCGTCCGGGCAAAAAAAAATGATTCGCCCCCCTGACTGCTGGGACCCACTAGCTACATCTTCGCACGCAAGGAAGTGCCTGACAGTCGGGACCCACCTAGTCGAAGTGTATGTAGCATTGTCATTCTGGTCGCGAACGTGTACGTACATACTGGAGGATGTAGAGGCGCGCACGTGTCGTAGTAGAGGCGCGCACGTGTCATAGTAGAGGCGCGCACGTGTCGTAGTAGAGGCGCGCATGTAGCATGTACACGTACGTACAGCAGCCAGGGTGCAAAAAAGAAAATACGGCCACGTATGTGTACATACAGGCAGGGTCTCGAACGCCTACTCGCGCATATATACGTACGGCCAGGGCTCGTGTACATGGCTGGGTCGGAACGGAGAAACAGCGTCGTCGTCATGTTCATGGGGAGCCAACCGGCTGGGTCGGAACGGAATACGTGGTTGTGTTCATCGGGAGGGCTTGGACGGAATAGCCGATGGAAACGAGGCCTGGCGTACCGCAGAATGGAGGAAACGGCCTTGTGTTCGACCGGCCATGTTTGAAACGGGATCCTGTTCATCGGGAGGGGTCTGGCGTATCGCAAAACGAAGGAAACGGACCTCCTACGATCGAAACGGGGGTCTTGTTGATTGGGAGGGGTGTGGCGTACCGCAAAATGTACAAAACGGACTTGTGTTGGAGCGCTACGGTCGAAACGGGGGTCCTGTTCATCGGGAGGGGTGTGGCGTACCGCAAAACAGGACTCCACGGGATACTGTTCATCTCCACCGTCGACCTCCTCCAGCCTCCACGGGCTACTGTTCATCCACCGTCGACCTCCTCCAGCCTCCACATGCGACTGTTCATCCACGGGCTCCTGTTCATCCAGCCTACACCGCGCGCTACTCCACTGGTTACTGTTCAACCACCCCTCTCCACGGGCTCCTGTTCAACCACCCCTCCACGGGCTACTGTTCATCCACCCCTCCACTGTCTACTGTTCATCCACCCCTCCACAGGGTCGTCCTGTTCATCCAGCCCTCCATGGGGTCCTGCTCATCCAGCCCCAACCGGCTCGATCAATCGGGGTCCTGTTCATCCAGAGGCAACGCCACGGGTCCTGTTCATCCACTCGTACCGCTCACTGTTCATCCAACCCCCCCCCCCCCCCCCCGCGCAACGCTCACTGTTCATCCAGAGAGGCAGCATCGATTGGCTTAAGTTAGCAGCAGTAGCGAAGGAATCGATCGCTCGGGTTCAGTAACGCGTAGCCTGCAGTGCAATCGCTCGGGTTTAGTTAGAGCCCAATGCCTCGCTCGGGTTCAGTTAGAGCCAACGCCTCGCACACGCGCGCGTATGTGTACGAGAGAAACGCGCATCTCTCGGTCCCCGACCTCCCACCGTAACCGGGAACTCCCCGAAATTTTCCTTTCCCTCGCTTCTACCACGGTTTTTTCCGTCATGGACGGCCCAAAGAATGTCATGCAGCTGCGACTCCGACCCGCCCAGGACGAAAAGCCCATTTTCTGTCATGATTTTTTGTCATAGAAGTAGGAGCCCACCACATCTATGATGATACCGGGTTTTGTCACAATTCTCGTCACAGAAGTGTCATATGTATGACAGGAAAAAAATTCGTTCGGCCCAAAATGTCACGGATGTGTCTTTTTTTTGTAGTGATGGTTTGAAGAATGATGCACGTATTCATGGCCCTTAGACTTTCCCTGCGAAACAGAAGTGTTAGCACGATGATGTTCATATGAGGATTTGGATCCACGTGAGGAATTTGATCCGTATGAAGAATTTGGTCCATATGAGGACTTGGATCCATATGAAGAATAGATCTGGGGTTCCTATTTTTCATGGGGGGTGTCATGATGACATTCACCTGAAGATTTTTAAGGCACCTTTTAGGAACCCGGATTTTTTTCATAGGGGGGCCGTTCCTGCAGTTAGTTCCAACATATCGAGCAAATACTTCACCATTCTGATTCTTAAATAGTTTATAGTTGGAGTCAAATGACTCATCAGAGGAATATGAAGAATCAGAGGTAAGCCAGATAAAGTGCATGGATCTACAGGAGGTCCTTTCGCAGCAACCCATGAGGTTTTGGGGTACTTCTCAGGTTTCCAGTAGGTCCCATCAGCATTGAGTTTTCTCTCAAAGGCAATACCCTCTTTCCTAGGGTTCCTGATCAAGACCTGCTTTTTGAGCACATCACATAGAGTCTGATGCCCTTTGAGGCTTTTGTAAATGCCTGTCACATACAATTCCTTCAGCCCTGCATTATCGTCAGTGATACATGTGGTATCCTCGGATGAGAAATTTGTAACCATAAAGACAGTTGAAGAATTTGCAGCAAGAGAAGCATTTGAACATTCAAGTGATGAATTAGCAGATTCACGCTCAATGCATTTCAGACAAGGTGGAATAAATTCTTCCTGAGCAGAACTGATCTGTTGAGCAAGCAATAAATCATTTTCCTTCTAAAGATCTTCATAACTCGCTTTTAACTTCTCAAGATCTTGCTTTCTCTGAAGAAATTCATAAGAAAGCTTCTCGTGATCACTTAAGAGAGTGTTATGATGATTTTGAAGGTTGTCAAACCGAGTTTGAAGTCTCTCAAGATTATCTATCAGAGTCTTAGTTCGATTCAATTCCTCACCCAACAGGTCATCGCTTCTGTCTAGTTGATTTTGAATTTTTTTCTAAAGCCTTCTGTTGTTTAACAGCAATTTTAGCAAGTTTTGAATAGCTAGGCTTAAGATTGTCATCAGATTCATCCTCACTAGAGTCAGAGGGGGAATGTTTGAGTACCTTGGCACCTTTTGCCATGAAGCAATAGATGGGAGCATAGTCATCGTTGCCCTTGTCAGTAGAGTCGGAGAAGTCGTTTTCTTCAGTGTTGAAGATGGACTTGCTGACGTAAGAAGTAGCAAGGGCTAGGCTTGCCACACAAGAGTCAGATTCCTCAGATTCCTCAGATTCCACATTATCCTCAGATTCCGCTTCAGAGTCCATTTCCTTGCCAATGAATGCCCGGGCCTTCTTGGAACTGCTCTTCTTGCGAGATGAAGACTTTGAGGATTTTGATGATGAAGACTTTGAAGATTTCTTCTTTTTCTTTGAGTCATCAGAATCGTCATCTTTGTACTTATTCTTCTTTGATTCCTTTTCCCATAGAGGACAATCAGACATGTAGTGACCAGGTTTATTGCATTTGTGGCAAGTTCTCTTTTTGTAGTCACGGGACGATGAATCATCATTTCTTGAAGACTTTCCAAAACGGCCGCCGCGAGAGAACTTCTGGAATTTCCTCACGAGCATTGCTAGCTCCTGGATCAATTCTTCAGGATCACCAAGGCTACTACCAGAATCCTCAGCTTCGGACTCAGATACTGCCTTGGCCTTTAGTGCACGTGATCTTCCGTAGCTCGGTCCATAGAGATTTCTCTTCTCAGCAAGCTGGAACTCATGAGTGTTTAGCCTCTCGAGGATATCAGCAGGATCAAGTGACTTGTAATCAGCTCGTTCTTGAATCATCAGTGCGAGGGTATCAAATGAGGTGTCAAGTGACCTCAGCAATTTCTTCACCACCTCATGATCGGTGATATCAGTGGCACCAAGTGCTTGAAGCTCATTTGAGATGTCAGTGAGGCGATCGAAGGTTTGCTAAACATTTTCGTTGTCGAGTCTTTTGAAGCGGTTGAAGAGATTGCAAGAACATCAACTCGGGAGTCACGTTGAGTTGAGACTCCTTCGTTGACCTTGGACAACCTGTCCCAAATCAGCTTAGCAGTTTCCAGTGCACTCACTCTGTCATACTGAACTTTGCTCAGGTGGTCACATATGATATTCTTCACTTGAGAATCGAGTTGCTTGAATCTCTTCACATCAGTAGCATTCAGAGACGGAGTAACTGAGGGAACGCCATTTTCCACAACGTACCAGAGATCGTTATCAATTGCCTCAAGATGCATACGCATCTTGTTCTTCCAGTAGGGGTAGTCCGTTCCATCAAAGGTAGGACACCCAGCCGAGATCTTGATCATACCTGCAGTCGACATAACTAAAACTCCAGGTGGTTAAACCAAAATCACAGAATAAGGGAGTACCTTGCTCTGATACCAATTGAAAGTGCGTTACGTCGACTAGAGGGGGGTTGAATAGGCGATTTTTATGAATTCTTCACTAAGAAAATTCAGGGTGAGGAAATTCCTAAGCGAAGAACTACTTGCAGCGGAATAAGTACTCAAGTATAAGCATAACAGAGCAACAGCATAGTCATCATGATGAAAATAAAGACAAACACTGAGTACAGAAAGTGTAAACACAAGATAAGCAGGGTGAAGACAAACAGACTAAAGAAATAGGATTGAGGAATTAGAGAAAGCCTTCAGCCAAAGTCTTCAAACAGTAATGATTAGGTACATCAACACATACATGAGGAAATGAAAGGGTTGAGGAAATAGAACCAATTGGCTTGGTGAAGACAATGATTTGGTAGATCAGTTCCAACTGTTGTGACAGTTGTACGTCTGGTTGGAGCGAATGAGTATTTAAACTCGAGGACACATAGTCCCGGACACACAGTACTCACCGTATTCTCCTTGAGCTAAGATCACACAGACCTCACCCAACAGTAGTGGTAAGTCTTCACAGGTGACGTCCAAACCTTCACAGACTTGGTCACTCGGCAATCCACAATTTCTCTTGGATGCTCAGACCATGACGCCTAACCGTCTGGAGGATACACAGCCCTCAAAGGTAACAAGCGTCGGTTCCACACATGAACAATCTCTTCAGTGATGCTCAATCACTTTGGGGTTTGTAGGTTTGGGTTTGGGATTTGGGTTTTCCTCACTTGATGATTTTCGCTCAAAGTCCTCAGAGGATGGGATGCTCTCAAATGACAAGTGTCAGTTTCTCTCAGAGCAGCCAACCAGCTAGTGGTTGTAGGGGTGGCTATTTATAGCCTAGGGAGCAGCCCGGCATGATAAGACATAAATGCCCTTGGCTGATATGACCGTTAGGTGGTAGGATATTTTGGGACAGCTGGCGCGCGGCTCAGCAACGGTCGGATATTTGAGGTTCGAATTCCTCAGGGCTATCATGTTCCTCACTGTGTAGGCAATTTGCACTGGCGAATTCCTAACTCCTCAGTCAGAACAAATTCCTTAGAGACCAGAAGATCTTCGTCTCTGTTACTGAAGAAATTGACTGAACTGATATGAGATTTCCAATGGCTTCACTCGAAGGATTTGGTAGGTGTAGAATTTTGAGATGAGCATCACTTGGAAATTAGTTTCCTTAGTATTACCTCGACCCCCTTTAACAGTATGGTGTTTCCTATGACTCAAGAAAGAGAAAATGAAACTATGAAAACAAAAGTCTCCATGCTTCAGATTCCTCGCATGAATATCGAAGTCTTCAAGCTCACACCAATTTCTTCACTTTCAAAGTCTTCAGGAGAACCAAAGTCTTTGGCCGAAAACATTCATTTTTAGGGGTCGACTTTCATTGTAAATATCAAACTCCTCATTGACTTATAGAGCCTGTGTACACTCACAAGCATATTAGTTCCTTAACCTATAAGTCATCAATACACCAAAATCACTAAGGGGCACTAGATGCACTTACAAGTTTATCTAGTAGTTTGAATAAGTAGTAGTTGAAGTTCATGTATGAAACTATGTTGAATTTGATGTTTGAACTATGTTGAATGGACTAGTAGTTTGTCGTTTTAAGAAATTTGCATCTTCATTTTGGACCATCTATTGGAGTTGCTCTTTTGGACCATCAATTTGGACCATCTGTTGGAGTTGAGTTTTTTTCGGAGCTCCAAAACACACTTTTTGGCGGTCCAAATTGTTGACACCGGATTTTGGCACGGTCAAGAACTTATTTAAGATGGCCTCAAATGGAGAAGTGATCTACATCAAAGAGTTCCATATTGTTGATATGAACATCTTTGAAGTTTGGGTCATTGCCGTCCGATTTCATCTCGAAGGCCGAAACTATGCTCAAAGTACTAAGATCTTATATTCAGAGTATAGTTTGGCCGATTAAGCCCCCAAGACAACCTCAAATGGAAAAATAATCTACATGGATTGTCTTCGTATTATTGAAACAATTGATTTTGATATAAAAATCATCCAAATCCAAGTTCGTATGCAAAAGTTAGAGCAATCGGAGTGCAGCCCTGTCACGAGGCGAGATGTGGCGCGCCCCACCAGACACATGTCTGATGGGTAGCGCGAGGGAATAACCTGTTTTGCGAGACCGATTTGACCCCTAAGATGACCTTTGATCAAAAAACGTTCAACATGAAAGTTGTTTGCCTCGTCGAAATGGTCAATATTGCTTTTGGGCTAGTTTCCATCCGAGATTGTTTACCACCACAAAAAAGACTCACAAGGTGCAGCCAGTTTAAACCGAATAGTTTTGGAAAGTTCGGACAAAACCAATCCGAATTTGACTAGGGTTTTGGACGTGAATACAAGCCTTTTCCTTGCACGGGAAGTCCACCCCCTAAACAATTGCAAAGTTTCGGCACCTCATTGCCGGAAGAGTCTCAAAGTATTGGGGGCCAATCTCATGAGGAGTGGATGGAAATTGAGACGAAAAAGTTTAAAGCTCGCCAAGCTGAGATGTGGGCTAAAATTAGACAAGAGCGAAAGCCCTTGGAAATTCAAAAAGATAAAAGTATTGATTCAGGTAAGAAAGAAAATTCGGTTATTGAAAAAGCCGAATCAAATATTATATCTGCCAAATCTATTGAAGAAAAAGAGGATGCCAGGGTGTTGGGGAGCCAACTGAAAGCGGAACAAAGTATCATTCAAATTACACCATTGTCATGCTCTCCCAACATATTCAAAGAGGTATGTCTAGCAAGTGATTTACCTATTTTCAGATTTGGTCGCAACTTTATTGTTGATACATCTATTAGAAAAGATCTTATAAGTAATTTTGAAAGACCAATGATGAAGGAAAATTTACTTGTTAGCAATAACATTGTTACACAACATATTGGTCAATATATTATACCATTTAAAGAGACCAATAGTGACTTATTACTGCAACCAAAGCTTTTCCCATTGCTTTATTTAAAGTTCATATCTAATTGGGTATCTTTGCTTGCTTCATATTTGGCTTACGCATGGGCTCAATTGAGACATTATATTCTAACTACTTTGATTTCAGAAATTTAAAGCCAATATTATACTCTATTGAGAAAACTGATGATAGTATAATTTCCTTTTCAGAGTCATCGGAGATAGAGTGCAAAACACAATGCATAGCGAATGGGGTAATGCAAAATCTGAACTATTCGTTAGCTTAACTCCAAAGCCGTTCTCACAGCAAGATCGGCTAGAGAATAAAAAGTTTACCTTCAACTCAAGCATGTGTGATCAAATATTTTATTTGTTGCTAAAAAATAATTACATTAGAGTTCTTGATCACCATGTGAAGCCATCAATCCAAGGACGAATGTACTGCAAGTTGCATGATTCGTCCAAGCATAATTTTGAGGATTGCAACATGTTTCGTCAAATAGTTAAATCGGCCATTGATAAAGGACAGTTAAAATTTGTTGAAACACCAAGGGATGACCAGTCTATTCCAATTGGTCCTAATGAAAAAAAATTTGAATCGGCTGCTTCAAGACGATTTCTTTAAAGATGAGAATGTAAAAACTACACGTGATGGGATCAAGTTTTCAAGTAAAGAAGTTGTTCAAGAGCACAATGAAAATATTCTTGAAGGCTTGAGTTCTATCGAAGAAATAATGAAGACGCCAAGGACTGGAGGGCAACAAAGCAATCCAAAGATCGATGCAAGCAAAACAAAAGAAGATAAAGGCCGCAATAAGCACAAGCACAAGAAATCCAAGGTCACTTTTGCATAGTTATTAGATAAATATCAAAAGAAAAGTGAAGAGAATGGTGCTTACCGGTCGAGTAATGCAAAAGCATCAAGATCACCCCCTAGGCGCAAATCCAAGGATCAGTATTGGCAAGAAGATACTTTTAATGCAACATGTTCATATCCTTATTTTGGATCGCCAATTCCAATGTCATGGATGCCTCCCTATGCTCATGTAGATCGATATTCATCATGGGACAGGTATGATACAATGGCACATTCTCCATCATATTTTAGACCATCTCACCATTGTTATGCAGCTCCAAGAAGATCAACGTTCAGTAAGCAGTCATATGTTCAAGACCGTTTCAATAAGAACGGATCGGTCCGGAGCTCAAGAAAGAACAAAGAGGTGATCAAACAAGTATATCGAGTTAAAAAAGATGGTCGCAAGAGTGCCAATTCAGATTTGATCTTAAAGGATAAAGAGCCAATTAAAGTGTTAACATTGGCTACTAAGGGCAATGAGATGAAGCAATCAATTGTCGAGAATCAAAGTGCCAAATCTGAAGAAAAGAAGTTGAAAGTGCACAAGGTAAAACAAGAATTGTCATTGCTTCAAACAAAATCGCAGTCGGGGTGCATACTCGGCTTATCATATTGCAAAAGAATAAATTACAAAAACTTAGTGCACAAGAACTTGAAGATAGGAACATGGCATGGGTTCCCAAAGGAAGTG
Source organism: Triticum aestivum (assembly GCF_018294505.1). Classification (NCBI taxonomy): domain Eukaryota; kingdom Viridiplantae; phylum Streptophyta; class Magnoliopsida; order Poales; family Poaceae; genus Triticum; species Triticum aestivum. The sequence goes on from NC_057813.1 coordinate 120,091,181, forward strand.
CTCAAAATAAGAATTATGTGCAAGCTTCCATTACAAGAAGTGCGACAAAGGTGAAGAATGAAAAGAGTGAAAACTATGAAGGACCAAGCCGAAGGTTTCATCATCTTCGGTTTACACATTATCCATATTCTTCAACTATGCTAGTAACGTTTATGCCATGGAATCCATCATCAGGTATGATTGGTAACCCTCAATGGGCTTATTTTAATCCATGGATGCAATATAATTTCTTACATCATGAAAAGGTATTACCAAGTCACTATACATTTGGTTAGCTACAAGTTTGTTGCTGATCCAAAGGGTCGAAATACTTGATTTGACATTTCGTTTGTTTGTTTCGGCTATATGTGCTTTGAACGAAGTTTACATGGTAATGGCCGATATTTACCTATCGTCCTAAGAGTATGTCAATGCATGGCCGGTGTAGTATTCTAACATCGTCCTTAGTTTGATTGGAGAGCGAGACAAGTACTATGGAGATTATGTTTTGATAGTTGAATTCATAACAATGGCCTCGGTGTTGGTGTTGTTTATATATCTCCATATAGTGCTGTTGTGTGAAGCCTCGTGCCTCTTAAAATATTTATTACATAATAATCAAAGCCGAATATGCAATGTTATTCGGTTTGGACCTTTTGCCATATGTGCTAAACATATTGAGGCTTTCGGTGATTCTTATGAGTAGTGCAACAAATATCCAAGGGTTATCAATGTTTTGACGATTACTTATAGTTTATCTTGGGGTATGTCTAGATGCAAAATTTACCTTGGGTTGCTTTAAAATTGTTCATATATCTAGACATGACAATTCGAAAGAGTTGGCACAACAAGCATCCGGTTACTACATTAACCATGGTGTATTGTATTTCTATCAATAACCGATGCTAGGTCTTGTCAACATAGGTAAAGCCGAACCGAAGCCCACCGCTTCGGCCACTAATGAAACTTTTATGCAGGCGAAGTAAGGATTGAAGAAAGTTCATTCTTGATTATCTGCAAAATCCTAACGAAAGGGTGAACACTATGGTTTGGAGGACAGTTTTGATCTATGAAACCTTATCACCGGATTGTTATAGGAGCTGAGAAGTTTTCATCCAAGTTTGCATCAAGAGGTTCAAACAAGCAATGGCCGATATATACTTATCGTTCTAAGAACATGCAAAATGGTTGATGGAGTGTTGACATCGTCCTTAGAACAAGCTATATGCGAGTTATTTTTCGGCACACAAGCTTTGCCGAATAACAGGGGGGCATGTGTTGACACCAAATTTTGGCACGGTCAAGAACTTATTTAAGATGGCCTCAAATGAAGAAGTGGTCTACATCAAAGAGTTCCATATTATTGATATGAACATCTTTGAAGTTTGGGTCATCGTCGTCCGGTTTCATCTCGAAGGCCGAAACTATGCTCAAAGTACTAAGATCTTATATTCAGAGTACAGTTTGGCCATTTAAGCCACCAAGACAACCTCAAATGGAAAAATGATATACACGGTTTGTCTTCGTCTCGTTGAAACGATCGATTTTGATATAAAAATCGTCCAAACCCGAGTTCATATGCAAAAGTTAGAGCAATCGGAGTGCAGCCTTGTCACAAGGCGAGATGTGGCGCGCCCCAGACACATGTCTGATGGGTAGCGCGAGGGAATAACCTGTTTTGCAAGATCAATTTAATCCCCAAGATGACCTCTAATCAAAAAATGTTAAACATGAAAGTTTTTCGCCTCGTTGAAACGGTCAAGATTGCTTTTGGGCTCGTTTCCATCCGAGATCGTTTACCACCATAAAAAAGACCCACAAGGTGCAGCCAGTTTAAACCGAACAGTTTTGGAAAGTTCGGACAGACGTGAATCCAAGCCTTTTCCTTGCACGGGAAGTCCAGCCGCCTCTTATATATCTAAAGGGTGACGGCCGATTGAACAACACACAATCGATCAAATCATCTATCACTTTTTATCTTTTATCTTTTCTCCTTAACCCTAGTTCTTTTTCTTCCTCGTTATTCGTTCGTTCTTCTTGTTGCAGGGCGGCGAACCTCGAGGCCCTAGGGGAGATCAGGTCGACCTAGGGCAGCCCATAGCCGCCGCGCGTCCTGATGGGTCCCTCCCGGGTGTGTGGGGTTTTGGGTCCTCAAAAGTGCCCGCCGGATTGCCTGCGTACCGCGCTTCCGGCGGGTCTCCTTCGACGTGAGCTGTGGTGCATCACCCCCGACGTCGAGGGTACACGGTGACATGTTCGTGTGCGAACACAAATTTTACATCTTTGGTTTTGGACCGCTAAATTTTGGACAGATGCTCTTACTCACTTCGATTTGCTTCTTTCTTCCCCGACGAAGCGACACGTACAGGCGAACCAACCTGTGGTTAAGATGGTTAGGTAGACAGTAGTATCCCCAACCCACCAGAGTTCAAATCCTGATGCTCGTATTATTTCTGAATTTATTTCAGGATTTCTGGCGATGTGCTTTCACAGCTTGTTCGTTTGGAGGGAGTTGTTGATTGGGAATGGGAGTTTAAGGTAAGTGGGACTTAAAATCCTTTGATTGACTCGGGGACATGGGAATTAAGAAAGGAGAGGGAAGGGGAATTAGGAGGGCCAACTCCCTCAGATCTCTTCCCTAGGGGACCTGGTAATTGAACTAAGGATTGGGAATTAGCGAAAAAGAAAAATGTTTGGTTGGTTGTGCACGTTCATGAGGGTCCTTTGGTTAGCCGAGCACACACGTGTGGAAGGTATTCCCCTGCCTAATCCCACCAATCAAACAGGGGTAGTTAACTCCTTAAAATCCCACTTCTAATTGCTTTCATAAGCCAAACAAAGAAATGAGACTTAAAATCAATTTCCCATGTCTAATCCCTTGGCAAACTCTCATCTCTAAACTCCCATTCCCTCTTCCTGTTGTTACCAAACACGCTGTCAGTGAGAGGAGACGTTCCCGTCGATGACGAGGCACCTACGGTGGCTTCGTAAATCTCAAGATGATATGCTGGCTCAGTCTTTCGGAGATGCTCATAGGGGTAGGGTGTGCATGTGTGCGTTCATAGGGATAAGTGTATACGCGTGTATATAAGCGCTTGTGTGTGTGCTGATGCTAAAAAAAAGCGAACACGTACAGTCGGCCCGCCCCTATACCCTCGTCTTAACCCTAGCGCCGGCCGCCGCCATCCCGCCCCCGTCAGGTTGTCTCGCAGCCGCGCCGCCTCCTCTCTCTCTTCTCGGCCATCTACCCGCCGTTTCCCCGCCGTTCCCGGCGCCCCCGACTGCCTCCATCTGCACCTGGTGTGCCCAACGGGGCCAGGCTCCTCGCGAGAAGTTAGCGCGCGGAGTGCGGCGCTGGAGCCACATCGTGCACGAAGCCGTGTCTCGCGGTTGCGTCTCCGCTCCTCCCGGCCGCGCTCGCGTCTCTCCTCCGCCGCTCCTCCCCGCACAGCTCACCTTGCGGCCGTCGCGGTGAGCCTCCGCCTCATGCTATGGCGCGGCTGCCGCTGTCACCATCTCCACCGGCTTTCACCCCGGTCAAGGAAGAGCCCGACGTCGACACCACCTCTGCCGCTCGCACTACGCGCCCACCGCCCCGCAAGAAGCGCCGCCGGGACCACCTTCCGGTAACCCCAACCCAGCCGCTGCTCACGCCCCAAACTATTCTGTCCGGGATTTCGAAAGCCGATTCCTTCGATGTCAAGCGATGCGGGGAGCTGGACCTAACGCCGACGACCGTGCCCACCTCCATAAAGCACGAGCCTGACGCCGACGACGGGGCTGGCAAGGATGCAGGATGGGAAACATTGGGCGCACCACCGCACAAGAAGCGCGGCCGTCACTGCCTCTCGGCAACCCCAATCCAGCCCCTTTTCACGCCCCAAGCTACCCTGCCGGGCATTTCAAGGGCTGATTCCTCTGTGGATAAGTGGAGCGAGCAGCCCAGCGCCACGCCGACTGCCACTGTCAAGCGCGAGCTCGGCGCAGACGCTGGCAAGGATGCAGGAGGGAAGGTGGTCCGGAGACGACGCCCCCACCCTCAGCGGCCCATTACAGAGCAAGCCCCCACCATGTGGGCCAATCGTGGACGCCTCGGCCGTCTCCTCCGCAATCTAGTTCGCACGCACCAATGGCGAGATGCTGCCGGGGTCTTCTCTGTGCTCCTACCTGGCATCCAGCGCCCTGACTCCTTCGAGGAGGCCCGCAGCATTTTAGTGGTAAGCAGAACATGCAGGGTGTAATTACTAACTTTTATAGCAGCTCATGGTTTTGGTAAAGTTAGTGTTTTCTAATGAAGGCTATTTGCTCGTTTGAAGGATGCGATGGATATTCATAGACGCCTTGCTCAGGACAGTGGCAACCATGGCAGGAGAACCTACTACCACAGGACACAAAAGGTTTTTGATGTTTGGATACAACGGCTAATGTGGTTGCCTACTTGTGCAAAAGTAAGTTCCTAATTTGTTGTCAACTTCAAGACTAATACAATCTTAAATTAGTTAATTATCTTATTCTTATATATACCATGATTAAATTTATTAATACAACCATATCTGAACAAACCCTGAAAATGGAGCCAGGGGTTTGTTATGATCTGTACTGTTACCAATCGGTACTATTCAGAGCCTAATTGGATTAAAAATGTTTCTGTGAATAACATTGAATTCCAAATCCAATAGGAATTAGCACTGTTCATTCGTTTGGGTATAAGCATGCACATCAAAGTTCCTTATTGTACCTTTTGTTGGTTTTTGGATAAATTTTATGGGGAAAGGGCATTTGCTGTGAAGTCTGGTCAGAAATCTTCTGCAAACAAGTGTGTATAGGAGTGGTACTGTTGCTATAGTCGAGATTAAGCCCTTCTGGTGTGTGTGCATTGTCCTGTAGCCCGCACAACTGTGAGCTCTGCCTTCTGATGCACCTATATTTTGTTGCTACCTGAACTGTTTGCAGTTGCTCAACACCACCAGTATTTGGTAAAACCATGGGTGGTCCTTCAGTAGAACAACATAAACTTAGGGTGAGGTAAAAGCTGACACAGGGCAAAGGAATCGAAGTGTATTGTAGTACTCCTGTTTAGGTTCTTCAAAAGTATACTACATCTATTCTTTTATTTTGTCATTCTTATATTCCAAACGTCCCTCTTTTTGTTGATTTCAAAATCACATATGCAGTTTTATGCACGTGTTTTTTTATTCCATTGTGACTTGCTAGTAATGTATAGTTAGGTTGGTTGCAATTTAAACCCCTGCATGTCATGGCTAAATTGGATTCAGTGGATCAGAAACACTGAATCATAACTCTGTTCATAGACTCACTGGTTGTACATCACCTGAAAACTAAGGTCAGGGGATTATAGCTTAATAAAAAGATCGTGTTGTACATCGTAATCTTCAGTTCTACTTGTGGTCTGTTTTCTGTATTACCCCTGATCTAATCGTTTTTTATGATACCTTAATAGATATACAAACATCATGCTCCTTTGTATTTGCTTAACCCTGTTAATTTGTTTGGCAGAAACACATGGTTAAACTCGAACTGGCTCTATTTTATCTTTCACAAGGCAAGATCGACGATGCACACAATGCAACAAGAGTGTGAGTTACCAGCACAGTCTGTTAGTGTTTACATTTGTCGTGTCTTATATACACTTTTTGGTATGTCTTTTCTGGGGAATTTGCTGATCTGTGATAGGCTTATAGCCATGCCATCTTGTTGGTTGTTACAATTTATGTGCTAATGAAACCAAGTATCAGTGTTATCATGTTAAATCCAAAGAAACTATTTTTCCACATGTTATCAGGCAGTAGACTTTATTACCTGCGAGGTACTAGGTAACTTCTCATCAAGACTTAAGAGCACAGTCCATTTTGGTCCAGGTATTTGTTACATAGTGACAGGTTGAACCACCACCTTGTTTTTGATCACTTATGAATCAGATTTTGCACAAAACATTCCACTTTGAACCGCATTTTACCATTTCAGCTTTTGAAGTGGTTCTGACATGATTGCCCCATTTGCCAGGGTGGTGTGGCACTCACAACTTGACACATTGCAGGCCAATTGGGACACGCATCTCACAGATACTCTCTGACATGGAATAGGCTAGCCGGCAATATGACAGAGGCTAGCTGGACTGTCCAACGTGGTAGAGCTTGTCGGTTGCTAGATAGCAGTGATAGCTAGGAGAGAGTGGCTGTTGGACCTTCGGTTAGCTTCTGCCACATTGGATGCATGTTGCAAAATGTACGCCACAGTTCTGCGATGTGTCAAGCAATAGGCTGTGTTACATCACCCTGATGAGTGTGGCCATCACGTCAGAACTAACTCAAATGCTAAAATGTTTCTCAGAGTGGAATAATTTGTGCAAAATCTGCTTCAAAGTGTCACCGAAAACTAAATGTGGTTCCAACTGTCACTGTATCACAAATATCTGTCCGAGTGTGGAATTTATTCTTTCATTAATCAAAATAGGCACCCAAATTCAAGTACATGGGTGGTGGTGTACACTCTCACGGTCTCACCTCCCACCAACTGAGCGGCTCATGAGACATTTGTGTGGTATTCATATGTGGCAATCTAGGAATTTTGTTATGATGAAGAAAGGAATCTACAGATAGTACAAAAGTATGCATCTGTTAAATGCAGACATTGTGTTAAGATATGTGTAGCGTCTTAATTCTGGTAACTGGAATACTTTTCAAGTGTGAAGCTTTTGGATAATTTAGTTTCTTGTTTTAATTTTTTCTTCCACAGACATGTCTTCTCAACACTGAGATAAAAGCATTGAGAACTTCTATTCCTTTTTTCAGCCTCATTGCGAAGGACGGACTAAAGATGGAACCAACTCTAAATCTCATACATGGCTTGATATCATATGATAAATGGTACTCTGGTTTGCCCAAAGATATGCAACTTGAGAGATTTGATGTGTACAATGAATCATGCAAAATTTCTGTGTCATTGAATGCCTGTGGAGAAAATTGTCTCCAGGATAGTTCAGATGACAATTGCAGCATTGATGTTGATAATGCCAGTTTTCCTGCTTGCTCTTCAGAAAGTTCTATCAATAATGGGAATATAGACAAAAAATGCAAGATTCCCGAGAAGAAATCTTGTTTTGTTTATCCTGTCAAGGAAAATGATTCAGTAGATTCACAAGTGAAAGAAGTGGTTTCTGCAGATTTTCGAAGCGTATTTTTTAATACCTCTGATGCCCCTACCTGTGGTTAGTGACATTCCATCTACTTCTCCAAGATGTTCATCTGTGTTTTTTCCTTCCACTAAGTACTAGATAGTTTAGAGTAAATTGTAGCTTCGCGGCTGCCCCTCATCCGATCAACTAGCCTCATTAATCTGAGCAACCGTTTGTCCATTACTTCTGTTATCTTTATCAAGCTTGTTTTATAGCTCCGCATACTTATGTATTAACATGTTAGATGTTTATTATGGTACTTGAAGGATTGGAACGAACCTTGTTGCCGCTACGTCTAAAGCATGCTACTGGGTCTTCAAGTGATTGCTTTGATTCGTACTGGAAGTACAAGTCAACACCTAATACCTTCTACGCAGATGCAGAAAGATGTCTAAGAGTGGCTCTTCATTCGTCGCCACCAGTAATGGCAGCCTTATTACCATTAATACAGGTACTTGTCAATCAAACCGGCACTCCATGTTCTGCATATAACCATACAATTTATTGTATGGATTTTCTTTTTTCATCTGTAGACTCATTTTAGCTACCTTTACTACGGTGTAGATTCTCCTGCTTGGTGATAAACTGAAAGATGCACTTTGTGAACTTGAGAGGACCTGCCGCAGTTCTACTACAGCGCTTCCTTTCAGGTTGTTAAGCCATCATGTCATTGGTTATCATTTGAAGCAATTTGTTATCTTAAATCTCATCTCTCATTTGATGTTTCTAAAACATCTTTTGACTATGGTAGTTTTTGTTTTTTGTTCCTTGTCCGTGCTTAGACAAGCTGTTGTGAGCTAAGTGGCTGAAGTTTAGTTTTCGTAATGCAGATTGCGAGGCAGACTGCTAGAGTATTTTGACCAAAACCAAGTATCAGCTATATCTTCTTGCTATGAGGAAGCTTTGCAGAGAGATCCTACATGTAGCTACTCGGTTGAGAGGCTAACTGAAATGCACAGAAAAGGTTTTGGCTGAAGATTTTACCTTCCATGGTGCTCTACTATTTGGTCGATTATAGTTTTGTAGTTGATCCTTGCATTGGTACTGCTGTGTGCATTCTAGAAGAAAAAAAATGGTATCAGCAAAACTGGAATGATGTAATGAACTATACTAAAGTCTATATTTCCCCTGCATTTAGCCATTTGTCATCAACGGAATAAAATAAACAAATGGACTATTGAGGAAAGAAAAAGTGTTAAATCCATGTGTTACTATTACTCGACAACAGCTACGTTCCACATCACCTAAACCTGTTGTATGGGAATTATAGTGGTTTAGGCTGAGGTGTTTACTTGGACTGATTTCATCAATTGGAAGGTCTAAAGCAAGGGTTTTATTAGAAGTTAAAGGGTGGCTGGTTGGCACTATAACTACTTACCTGCTGTTGTGGCACTAAATTCGGTGTAGAGTGGAAATATTGCTATTGTGTAATTATGCTCTTGATTTCGTCACTGGAAAAGTAAATTGAAACTACAATCCCGAAGAAAATGAGTTATTCTTGCCTGTTGCATGTCAAGTATTCTAGTCTCAAACAAGAAACAACCCATACAGTTATTACTGATACTGGTCATTTTATTAGTAAAGTGGAAATCTCATTAGTTTGTTACTGACCCTACGAGTTCCATGCTGTCTTCGCTGCTAGTAGAGAAGATCGTGCGTGTAGTATTTTAGAGGAAATCGTCAAATGTAAGCCATTTTTGTGATAATCAAAACAGAATATTAGTAGTAATATCAGAAGAAAAAAGGAACTTCAATGGTACTCGTGGTTTCACAGTTTCCAAAGTTATTACAATTGCTTACGGCTTGATTATTTTGTTTGTGGCAATGGTTACATTTTCTTAACTTGTTGCCCCCCCCCCCCCCCCCCCCCCCCCCCCCCCCCAAGGATATTATAATACTGCACGACTACTTGAGAGAATTGCTTTGCATTTGGACTCTGTGAACGGGAAGCCTTTCGTCTGGGAGGAGCTTGTATCATGCTTCCTTCGGCTTTTTTCTGATCGTACTACCGAGTACGAGGATTGTATTTCATGTAATGTTGAAGGAGAGGCATCGATCAATGCTTTTAGTAGTCTTTCTTCAGTCTTCTTTGAGCAACATACAAGGGAATCATGGAAGCTCCGATGCAAATGGTGGATGAACCGTCATTTCAGCCAAAACATCTATATGTCAGAGACCGCAAAAGGTAACTTTGCTTGTTCCTCGAACTCAGTTATTGCTGAAGTACAATCACATGGTGCTCCCATTCATTTGATCAACTTTGTCAAATAGTAATTGCCATCAAGATGACATTGGTAATAGGGCAATCACTAATCTATACTTTCAGATATTGGCATTTAAACTCGTGGTTTTCTTGGCAGTCCATGTTTTTAAAAAGGCGAGAGATATCTTTATAACGCGGACCCTGGTTGGCCCAATTTAATAGGAGTATTAGATTTTATTGGTTTCTAGAACCAGCATACCTTATTACAGCTGGATAAGGCTATGACTCGTTAAAATATTTTTTAGGTAGCAGCTAGTAATTGCCAGCCGTATGGTGCAATGCCTATACCTTGCAATTGTGCAATATAAAAAATGAGATGTCAGCTACACCAGAATAGTGTGGTCACTAAATTCTAGACACGATTTTCTGTTTCTTTTTTGCAACTCCCATTTTTATGCTCAGTGCAGCAGATGAATATGTTCCCCACTTGGCATGGTTTCAGTTCCACTGCTGTGTTTTCATCACGGATAACGAGGTTTTCGGTGTTGGTGCAGGTGATTGCAAGCTCCTCGCTTCCAAGGCATCTTGTGCCTCTCACATGCTTGGGCCCGGATTCCCATATGTCAAAGCAGCTAAGAGCTATCTTTCCAAGCAAGAGGCTAAGGATGAATCCGGATTCTTGTCCAGGAACATGGAAAATTCTGTCAAGTTATTACAAAGTTTGGAGAAACTAACGTGATGGCTCCGTTTAGTTTTATCTTTTCTTTTTGGTAGGGTTGTTTATGTTGTTGTATAATTTTGGCATGATAGTTTTAGCGTCCTTTGCGAGGTTAGATTTGTAGAGCGGGAGATCTACAGCAGTGCATCCCATATTTTGTGTATCTGGCGATTGTGAGAAATATCAGGATCAACAGCGGTGTGTCCCAATACAGTGGCGTAGCCACAGGGTGGCCAGGGTGGTCCATGGACCACCCTGGGATTTGGCCCACCATCAGCCCATGAGTAATATTTTTTAGCATTCAGAGAGAGAGAGAGAGAGAGAGAGAGAGAGAGAGAGAGAGAGAGAGAGAACATAGGCCAGCTACGGGAGCCACATTACCATTTCCAAGTACTTGCACAAGGCTAATCTGCCTGCTGATCGTTCTCAACTTCCGTTCCTGACTAAATATATGGAGATGCAACTTATTCTGAGCTTCGACGCTCCTGATTCCTCCTGAATGGCTACAGCTAGCTAGCAGAGACAACATGGCACGGGGCAACGCAGGCGGCCGGCAGCATGCTGCAGGTAGAGGGGTTGGTTTCCCGGTGTTGTGTGGCATCCGGCAGTAGAAGGCAGGGTGTCGGGGTGTGTGTCTGTGGGGGGGGGGGGGGGGGGGGGGGCTTGAGCCGCTGAACAAGTGCACCGACCGACCGATGTCAACACATCTATTCTTTTTAAGTTCTCATCTCTTTCCAGGTATGTTCTCAATTTTTCCTTTCATGGTTTGAATAAGCTTAACTGAGAGTGCAAATCTCAACCTTTTTTTGCTTTCTGGGTTTGTCTATATTAATGCTTGAACTGGAAATTGATTATAATAGATTCACTCTGATTGAGAGTTTCACTGATTAAAAGATACTCCCTCCGTACGAAAAAGTTTGTCCCAAGTTTGTCCCTCAAATAGATGTATCTATCACTAACTTGTTGCTAGATACATCTATTTGAGGGACAAGTTTTTTTGGACGGAGCGAGTATTATAGAAATGTTGCAAAAAGAAGAGGGTTGGAGACATTGCATCCTTTTATTGATTTGTGCTTTTGATAAATTCTATATTCAAAAGATAGCATGTTGTGTTCTTGTCCAAAAAATTGTGTCAGTTGGACCACCCTGGATCGAAATCCTGGCTACGCCACTGCCTGTAAAACAAGGCAACAGTCTTGAGAGAGCTGTTAAAACTCATGTCCATATAAATCGTAAGACAATGCGCATTCCTGCAAAAGCATCGGCATTATTTTCTTTGACTTTAAAAAAAGGATAATGCAGATAATACACACATGTCTGGCACATTAGTTCACAGCATGTAAAACTAGTAGAGTGATACCCGGAGGGTTTTATCTGTTATTCAGATATGCTGTGTCCCTCCCACAAGTTTTTTATCACCAATTTTCTTGTGAGCAATACAATCAAGAGAAAACCAAACAAGTGTATCGCATCCTTTGAATAGTTGAATAGTTAATAAATAACACAATATTGGGTGAAAGAATGGAGAGAAGAACCTTTTCAAGTTCAAGCAGGTCCTTTTGATACTCTTCCTCCAATACATGCACCTCAGCGTTCATGTTGTTCATCTGATCAACCGAATCGGTCAACATACCTTCTGAGTCCATAGTTTCATTCATGTCGCTCCCATTTTGACCTGCCAAGGTGAACATTTCAGTCCAAGAGGAAACAAGAAAGTAGCAATATAGAGCACAGTACTTTATGACAGGAGATTCATAAGAGCAAATGAGAGAAGTATCATGCAGCTCATATCCTTAGCACATTGCAGAGCACATAGTTAACAAAATGATGCAGAAAAACAAAGCCGGCAATAGCTTGCATTACAATAACAGAAATTATATCTGTAAGTATATGCACAACACAGAATGAAACACATTTCCAGCTTACACAACACCGAATGGAACACATTTCAAGATTCTTTATCTTATTAAGCAGTCACAAATTTATCTTATTATGGAGGATAGAATACAAAAGCAGCTTATCAGCCATTACATTATTATGTGCAACCCTTACTCTTCTTCGCCACAACAAAGACATAGATTGATCTAGCTAGAAATAACAAGCTTTTGGGTACAGACATAATAAAGAACAGCACAGAGGTACAACTTATAATTCCGATTACCCTTCAACTTATGCAAAAGGAATCAAACAGAAATAATATGGAACTGCAAAATTATAGGAACCCTTCTTAAGGTATTCAGGAACCGAAAGTGTTATGTATGCACTGCAAGTTGGTGTGCTTACCCTCTGCTGACTTGCCTTGCTTACCATCTGCTGATGGCGGTCCAGAGCACCTCTCTGCTAATTCTGCAGAAGCCTTCTGTTGAAATTGCCTGCAGAGGAGGAATGAAGTTTATCTCGAGATAACAAGAAACTTCTAATGTAAGTTTCAGCTAGCAGGCAAAGAAAATATACCAAATGGACATAAATAAAAAAGAAACGGCAGAAAAGTGATTCTGTTAGACTATTTTGACGAATTAAACAAAACTTAGTAGTATCCCCTGACACCATCTTCATAAGATTATAGCAAAGGATCTTAATAATGCTGTCCAAAATTAAAACATGTCAAAATATCACATGATTACCCTTACTGCAGGTTAATGTGTTAAAACATATTCAATGCTCTACTTTATGCATCACTGTGATTTCGAGATCCACATATGTCCCTATTCGAGCCCTCACTGCAGTTTGAACAGACATAAGTGAAGTACAACACCAGCAACGGCCATGGTATTTTACAGTACCAAAGCAAACAAGAGATGTGGCCCAAGCCACAGCTGAATAGCTGATTGCATATCCAGGGAACGGCATGTGGTCATTGCTGGCAGACCAGAAGAATAGCACATACCTTATCCTAGCATTCATTTCATGCATCTGTCTCAAGAACTCCTCTCTGAAACAACCAACGCAGGCGGATGTGTAAATTAGTTGCTATGTACTGGAGCACAGCAGAAACAGCCTGATAGACAAAGTCCATCCCACTCACCTCTCGATGTCCTCCGTGCTCTTTGGAGCCATTACATCGAGCACCAAAAGCGCAGCCCCGCCAGTTCCAATTCCAATCACACACACAACACCAACACACAAAGCGCGTCATATTTAAGCAACAGCAGGCCAGGACCCTAACTGAACCCGCTTCGATTTTCGAGATTTCTGACCTTAAGCGCCTCCAGTTCAGAGCCCAGCTTCGCGATCTCCTCCTGGAGATGAGAGATCGTCGCCTGAACGCACCACGACCACACGTCGAACCAAATCAGGCGAACTGGCACTGAACGGAGGCACGATTCACACGTTTCGGAGCGAAGGAGATGGGGGGATACCTCGAGCGCCTGTATCGACGCGTCTGCGATGGAGGCCTGCACCTCGCTCCCGCGCAGCTCCGTCTCCGCCGCCTCCCGCGCGCGCTTCGCGGCCTCGAGCTCCGCCGTGGCCGCGTCGGACGCCGAGACCACGTCGTCGAGGCGGCGCTTCAGGCCCGACACCGTGCGCTCTGCACTCGAAGCGGAGGCGGACCTGGGTCAGCCGAGGACGCGAAACCCTACGGCGCTATAGGGGTTGGGTGCAGTGGCGTAGCCAGGATTTCGATCCAGGGTGGTCCAACTGACACAATTTTTTGGACAAGAACACAACATGCTATCTTTTGAATATAGAATTTATCAAAAGCACAAATCAATAAAAGGATGCAATGTCTCCAACCCTCTTCTTTTTGCAACATTTCTATAATACTCGCTCCGTCCAAAAAAACTTGTCCCTCAAATAGATGTATCTAGCAACAAGTTAGTGATAGATACATCTATTTGAGGGACAAACTTGGGACAAACTTTTTCGTACGGAGGGAGTATCTTTTAATCAGTGAAACTCTCAATCAGAGTGAATCTATTATAATCAATTTCCAGTTCAAGCATTAATATAGACAAACCCAGAAAGCAAAAAAAAGGTTGAGATTTGCACTCTCAGTTAAGCTTATTCAAACCATGAAAGGAAAAATTGAGAACATACCTGGAAAGAGATGAGAACTTAAAAAGAATAGATGTGTTGACATCGGTCGGTCGGTGCACTTGTTCAGCGGCTCAAGCCCCCCCCCCCCCCCCCACAGACACACACCCCGACACCCTGCCTTCTACTGCCGGATGCCACACAACACCGGGAAACCAACCCCTCTACCTGCAGCATGCTGCCGGCCGCCTGCGTTGCCCCGTGCCATGTTGTCTCTGCTAGCTAGCTGTAGCCATTCAGGAGGAATCAGGAGCGTCGAAGCTCAGAATAAGTTGCATCTCCATATATTTAGTCAGGAACGGAAGTTGAGAACGATCAGCAGGCAGATTAGCCTTGTGCAAGTACTTGGAAATGGTAATGTGGCTCCCGTAGCTGGCCTATGTTTTCTCTCTCTCTCTCTCTCTCTCTCTCTCTCTCTCTCTCTCTCTCTGAATGCTAAAAAATATTACTCATGGGCTGATGGTGGGCCAAATCCCAGGGTGGTCCATGGACCACCCTGGCCACCCTGTGGCTACGCCACTGGTTGGGTGCGGCGAGGCCGCGGGGAGGGGGACGCTTACCGCCGTGGGACTTCTCGGCGGCAAAGTCGCGGATGATGGATAGGAACTGCTTCTGGGGCTCGCCGCCCGCCGCCGACGCTGACGCGGCCATGGGGAGGAGAGGAGGAGAGGGCGACGATTGCGGGACGGTCTTCTGGAAGGTTCTGGAACTCGAGAGGGTTTTGAGGGGGCGGGAATGGAGCGGGCGACTGGTCGTTGTTGGACAACTGGAGTTTTTGAGACAAGACAACTGGGGCTTTCTATGCACCATCGTGTTTTTTCTGCCTCGCAGCCCATCACGCCCTGTAACTCGAAGCAAAATCTTATTTTTCATATTGCATTTTTTTAAGACACTCAAAAAAAATATTGCATTATTTAATTATTTTTTGATTCCTCTTTCGATTTGTGAACATCTATTTAATTTGTGAATATTTTTTGAAATCGTGAACATTTTTCAACTACATGGACATTTTTTTGAACCACAAACATTTTTTTTTTACAAATTCGTGAACATTTTTCAAATTCACTTACATTTTTATAAATGTGCGTCCATCTTTTAAACACATGAAAATTTTTTGAACCGGCGAGCATTTTGAAATTCAGGAACATTTTTGTTTTTGACAAGCATTTGTTTCAGTTCATGAATACTTTCTGAATCCGCAAATATTATTTGATTTTTGTGAACATTGTTTGAACTTTGGGAACAATTTTAGAAATTCCTAAACATTTTTTGAATTTGTGAACATTTTTTGAATCCATGAGCATTTATCATTTTCAATATACAATCTTTTTTCCAAAGCCACGAACATTTTAGGATTTCCCAATTTTTTTTCAAAATCATGAAAAAATTGAATTAAAGAACATTTTATGATTTTTACACTTTTTTTCAAAATTTGCAATTTGTTTTGAAATTCAGAACTTCTTTGAAATTCTGAATTATTTTAAGAAAGGAAAAAACACAGAAGAAACAAAAATCGAAATGAAAAAAAGGTGGCCATCCCGCCTGTACATGGGCCGGCCCAAAAGGGCATGAGGGGAGCTGGGGGTGCGCTTGGTGTCTTTGCGGCACGTCACGCGCCAAATAGGAGGTCCCCCATCGTTGATAGCGTACATTGTGACCCCCCCCCCCCCCCCCCTCAAAAAATGTCCTTGATATATATTGTGCGACATCTGGACGAAGATTAAGTGTTGAGAAACAGAATATATTTACAAATGTGGGTACAAGAGACCAGGTATGCACCACACTTGATTTTATGACCGGGACCATAAACAATAAATGTTTGGGCTTACCAACTACTGTAGGAGGTGGTTGTTTATGTTTAACGTTATCATTGAGAGACTGGACCTGAGAGAGATTGATCTCACAGACATGTAATGCACTTGGCTGAACAATTTGGAGAATCCAACAAATGAGAAATTGGATCGGCTTCTAACTAGTGTGGAATGGGAAAATAAGCTTCTTTCTGATTGCACTCCTCTCCTTGTTGACTCGGGGGATGCGACCAACGTAGGCAAAAAAAAACATCTTGTCTTCGAATTGTCGTGGTTCGAGAGGGAGGGTTTTCTTGATTTGATAGCCAGTGAATGGGCAAAAGAGAATAGGGGGCGATCGAATATTGAAAGATGACAATATAAGATTAGACACATGCCACAGTTTCTTGCGGCATTGGACAAAAAATGAAAGTGGCATTTACAAATTGGCAAAAAGAAAGACTTAAAGGCCGAGGTCAATATACTAGACATGATTGATCGTATTGCTAAGCGGAAGCCGAAGAGAAGCTACGAAAGCTTCTCAGAGAAGAAGGGATGAAATGGGCACTTAGAGCTAAAGTTTGATAGGTGGTTCAGGAGGATAATAATACCCAATCTTTTCATATAATTGCTAGTGGAAAACATAGGAAGAAGAAAAGTATCCAACTCGTAGCCCAGCTTCGCGATCTCTTCCTCAAGATGAGAGATCGTCGCCTAAACACACCAAGACAACACGTCGAACCAAGTCATGCGAACTCGCACTAAATGGAGACATGAATCACACATTTCGGGGTGAGAGAGATGGGGGAGACCTCGAGCGCCTGAATCGACGCATCTGCGATGGAAGCTTGCACCTTACTCCCGCGCAGCTCCGTCTCCGCCGCCTCGCATACGCGCTTCGCGGCCTCGAGCTCTGTCGTGGCCGCGTTGGACGCTGAGACCACATCATCGAGCCGGCGCTTTAGGCCCGACACCGTGCGATCTACACTCTAAGCGGAGAAGCACCTGCGTTAGCGGAGGACCCAGAAGTCAAGACCCTATGATGCTATGGGGTGGGTGCGGCGAGGCCGCGTGGAGGGGACACTTACCGTCGTGGGACTTCTCGGCGGCAAAATTGCGGATGATGGATAGGAACTACTTCTGGGGCTCGCAACCCGCCGCGACCCCGACGCAGCCATAAGGAGAGGAGCGAGAGGGCAGCGGGTGCGAGAGTTCTCTTGAAATATTCTAGAATTTGAGAGGGCTTTGAGGTGTGGCGGGAATGGAGCGGGTGACTGCCCATGTTGGACAACTGGAGCTTATAAACGGTCGGCAGCAATGTAGGTGGATAAATTGTAAGTGGGCTTTTCCACTTTATGGACCATCATGTTTTTCAGCTTCTAGACCATCACATCCCATAACTCGAAGCAAAATCCGCTAGAGGACCATTCTCCTCAATCAATCAAAAATCAAAAACAAAAACGCAAACCAAGATTCGTGGTAGTTTCGTAAGTTAGATTTGAAAACTATTTTCACACAAGTTTGGAGAGAGGAATGCAAATACTTTTGTGAGGCGTTGTCGGCATTTTGTCAGGAGAGAGAGTGCAGAGAAGAATCGTTGCATGCGTTCTCTCTCTATGTACAAAAGATAAGGACACGTTTGGTTACCCGTGTCGATTTTGCATGCATTGCATGTGTGTCTCTGGTGAGCCTGATTGAGAAAAAAAAGCAAAAAACCACCATTTGCACATCATTTGGTTTCTCTCATCTAGATTGCCTCCATTAGGAGAGCAGTTTCTCCTCCATTAGCTCGGCCAATGCAACTACATGGTGTTTGGTTGTATACACGAGATATGATTAATAGTTAACACTTGCACTTAACACACGGAGTTACACTGGAGTGCCTCGCGATTGCGATGGATGGTGACCGTGTCGCCGCGTCTGACACGACGAGCACGAGGGAGAGCGTTCCTGCCGGCGTCACGGCGAACGTTCGTCGCCACAGAGAAAGTTTGTGCGGACGTGCGCCGAGGCAGAGGACGAGGAGGAGAAGTGCAGTGTGGGAACCATGGTGGCGTCAATGTAGTAGGATGCGGGAGAGGAGGCCGAAAGGAACGACGTCGGCGACAGTGTAGTAGGACGCGCGCGAGGAGGCCGAGAGGAACGACGCCGACAACAATGTAGTAGGACACGGGCGAGGAGGCCGAGAGGAACAACGCTGGCTATGGCGCCATGTAGCAGGATGTGGGAGAGAAGGTCGAAGGGAACGACATAGACGGCCACTCCAGTGTAGTAGGACGTGTGAGAGGAGGCCGAGATGAACGACGGCGCGATGACGCATGTGCAGTAGGATGCGGGAGAGGGGATCGAGAAGAACGATTAGAAGGGCCTTCGTAGGAGATTAGTGATTGTCATTAAAACAACTCACACATACATATGTATAGTCATGAGTAATATGTAGATCTACTCATTTACGATCATCAAAACAGAAAATGTGTAACACAAAAGTCGTTTGAAATTGCAAGATGAAGCTACTGGTCAAAGAAAATTTCAAACGGTCGACTGTGTCAAATTCGTCCAAAATAACCCCAAACATGAACATTAAATTAAACATTTATGGTGGACGAAACTAAAAAAAAAATCGTCCGAATGAAACCATAACATCGATGTGCATCTTTTCATATAAAGCCTATCTCGAATCCAAGCATCCTTGTGTGGATTTGAAGGGAGATTAGAAAGAAGATTAATGGGGTAACACGGCAAACCAAGTACATGGCCTGTACTAGCTTGTGTGCTCGTTGTGGCTCAACTCGGCATGTCTCTTGCGGATTCGGCAGTTTCTAGAGGGTTTGGCTCGCAGCTAATTTAAAGTCCGCGTGATGCAGGCCCAACATTGAATGCAAGCAACAAAACAATCCACTTTCTTCCCGCGCGTGTCTGGTTGGCCTATATGCAGGCAACAGAGCACGTCCTAAGTACTCCCTCTAAGCCAAATTAATCGTCACTATTTTAGTAAGCAACAATTAATTTGGATCAGAGTGAGTACTTAATTTTACAAGTACTATATTTCGAATGGTTGCTATTTTAAAACCAAATATCTATTTTTTAAGAAAATGAGAAGACCCTCGGAACACTGATATATTTGAATTGATTGCATTTTATTCTTCCAATTATAGTTCAAATGATTAATAAATCATTACATTGTTCCATATAAAATGTTTTAAACAGAATTTTACGTGAAAATAAATTTATTTCATTGTCTTTACATTTTCATTTTTTAAATATTTCACTGTTTCAGAAAATAGGTTACAAAAAAAACTCCCAAAATTCAACCATCTATTTCATACTTCAGATAATTTCATAAGTCGCAAAGATTTCACACCGGTTTAAAAAAAGCAACACACTATTTAAAAAAGTCAAATATGATGGTGGCTATGAAAATCAAACCATAGAAACTCCTTTCATATATGAATTCAATGGTATTAGTTTTTATGGCATACATCTCATGTGGTACTTCCACAAAGGTTTCCCGTGATGGTTGCTCAAGTCTGGCACTCTATCAACCCTGATTCACACCCTTTTTGGCGTATCTTCGATAGGCTAAATCATATTATGCGTCACCCTCGGAGTTGGAGCGACAGAATGATGAGAAACATCCCCATCTAACTCCGTATCGCTCTCCTAGTCTCTTCCCAAGGCTTGCAACCACTCTCCCGTGTCGAGTCATGGTTGCACTGCAAGCTTAAAGGGGCCTACCTCGGCCTCGCCTGGCTCGAGCGATCCATTAATTGTTATCGTTGTGCATGTTTGTGAGATGGTAAAACTAACCCCACCCTCTTCTGAATACATTCCACCCATCACAAGCAAAAGAATTGGTCATATTTGTGGTTAAGCTAGGGGACACGGTCGTATATGACGAGGCATCCATGGAGAAGGCTTGTTTTGATCACTTGTCTAACATCATCAACTCGGTGGATGATACGTCTTCAACGTATCTATAATTTTTTATTATTCCATGCTATTACATTATCATTCTTAGATGTTTTATATTCACTTACAAGCAATTATATATCATTTTTTCGACTAAACTATTAAATTAGTGCCCAGTGTCAGTTGCTATTTTTTGCCTGTTTTTGGTTTTCCAGAATATCAGTACCAAACAAAGTCTAAACGTCCAAAGCTTCTGAATTTTTTAGACACGATTGATATATAAATTATCCATGTTTTCCTAAATTTTGAGAATTTTTGGAGTTACAAAAGTATGGTAAATGTTCAGATTGCTAAAGACGGTTCTATTTTTGACAAATTCTATTTTTGATGCATTATTTTGCTTGTTTTGATGAAAGTATGGATTGTATCGGGGGGTATAAGCCATGGAGAAGTTAGAATACAGTAGGTATAATGCAAAAATAAAATATGAATGACTTTGCAATAGTACCTAAAGTAGTGATTTGCTTTATTATACTAACGGATCTCACAAGGTTTTGTTGAGTTTTGTGTGATTGAAGTTTCCAAGTTTTGGGTGAGAACACGATGGATGAAGGAATAAGGAGTGGCAAGAGCCTAAGATTCGGGATTCCCGAGGCACACCAAGGTAATATTCAAGGACTCCCAAGCAACTAAGCTTGGGGATGCCCCAGAAGACATCCCCTCTTTCTTCTACCAACTATCGTTAATTTTACTTGGAGATATATTTTTATTCGTCACATACATGTGTTTTGCTTGGAGCGTCGTGTATTATATGATTATTTGCTTTATTTGCCTTTTAGTTTGTCACAATCATATTTATTGGACACACTTATTTGAGAGAGCCACACGTTTATCATAATTTGTCAGAATACTCTATGTGCTTCACTTATATCTTTTGAGCTAGACAGTTGATCTAGTACTTCACTTAAACCTTTTTAGCACGGTGGTGGTTATATTTTGAAGAAATACTTGAACTCTCATGCTTCACTTAAATTATTTTAAGAGTTGATATGACTATATTTTGAAGAAATATTTGAAATCTCATGCTTCACTAAATTATTTTGAGAGTTCATAAGATTAAATTTTGAAGAAATAGTTGCACTCTCATGCTTCACATATACCTTTTTAAGAGTTCATAATAGTAATGGTAATTTCCACAAGATATGAATTTGGTCCCGAAGTGATGAATATTCAAGAGAGATGTAGTAAAAACTTTCATATAGATCATTGGATATGATAAGTTTGATTCCTTGCAATAGTTTTGGGATATGGAGATTATAATATGTGAGTCATGTTAGTGAGTAATTGTGATTTAGTGAGAATATTGGTGTTAAGGTTTGTGATTCCCTACGCATGCACGTAAAGTTAATAGTTATGCAACGAAATTATATCCTACTTATGGTGCATTATTTGGTGTTAGTTATGTTTAATGCATGTTTATGACCGTTTTTGCTTTTTGGCTGGTTGCTTCTCAATCTATTTGCTAGCCTTCATTTGCACTAGGCGGAAATAATGCTTGTGCATCCAACGCCTTAAACCCGAGTTGTGCCAAATGAGTCACCATACCTACCTATATGCGGTATTTCCATGCCGTTCCAAGTAAATTTGCATGTGCCAACTCTAATCTTTCAAAATAACTTTCTGTTTTTTGTGCCCTTACCGCTCATGAAGCGGCAGGGGGTGGCCAAAAATTTCCATGCTATGTGTGTTACTCTTACGATGAGTATTTATTCACTTGTCATTGAACGGCAAAGTGGCAAGGTAATAGGGATGCCTAGTCCCAAAATGAAAAAAATGTTAATAATAAATTTCTTGGAAAGTGTTGGTATGGAAGGCCCTCGTGGATATGGCTAGCCATGGATTGTGAAAGAATGGTTGAAAGAAAGTAAACTTTATTTTTTGTTTGGGAACCGCCAATGATGTGTCTAGCATGGAAGATATTGGGAATTCTCGATTGTTTTGGTTGACAAGAAAATCACGCCTCTCAAAATAATAGTATCTCTCTAATTTAAATCTCGAGCTCTGGCACCTATACAAATCTATGCTTCCGTCTACGAAGGGCCCATCTATTTACTTTTATGCAATTTTTGTTTTCTTATTTTAAGTCTGCATCTTCTCTTACAAAGCACCAACTAGAGAGCACTATTGTCATAATTGTGCATTGGATGTAGCTAATATTGAGTGTGTTTCATGAATGGATCAATGATTGAGCATGACGAGCTAGGGATATCATTCTTTAGCATTGATATTTTGAAAGGCGTGGTTGCTTGTTAGTATGCTTGAGTATTTATATCTTCATGTCAAATTATATACTATTGCTTTGAATTATTCAAGTCCAAATGTCCATACTACAAAAGAAAAGACTGATCCTCAGCGAAGCAGCTCGACCAACTTTACGAAAGCAGAAGCTGATGAAGCAATGAGGACTCCGATCATGGTTCCTCCGTCAGATAGCGGCACATTTGGGCTAGCTCCATTTTGTGCGTCTAACCTGCCACCCCCAGTAAGTGTTGGAAACGATGTTTTAACTTTAGCTTGTGCACCCTTCTGTATAATCCTTTGATGGTTTCCTTCACAGCAAAACGATCCTTTCTGGAGCAAATGACCAATGAAGAAAAAGATGGCTGCTGTGACGCCCCCGATTCAATCGTACACTAATCATGCACGCAAATGTGTACGATCAAGATCAGGGACTCACGGGAAGATATCACAACACAACTCTACAAATAAAATAAGTCATACAAGCATCATAATACAAGTCAGGGGCCTCGAGGGCTCGAATACAAGTGCTCGATCATAGACGAGTCAGCGGAAGCAACAATATCTGAGAACAGACATAAGTTAAACAAGTTGCCATAAGATGGCTAGCACAAACTGGGATACAGATCGAAAGAGGCGCAGGCCTCCTGCCTGGGATCCTCCTAACTACTCCTGGTCGTCATCAGCGGGCAGCACGTAGTAGTAGGCACCTCTGGTGTAGTAGGGGTCGTCGTCGACGGTGGCGTCTGGCTCCTGGACTCCAGCATCTGGTTACGACAACCAGGTAGAAGGGAAAGGGGAAAAGAGGGAGAAAAGCAACCGTGAGTACTCATCCAAAGTACTCGCAAGCAAGGAGCTACACTACATATGCATGGGTATATGTGTAAAGGGGTCATATCGGTGGACTGAACTGCAGAATGCCAGAATAAAAGGGGGATAGCTAATCCTGTCGAAGACTACGCTTCTGGCAGCCTCCGTCTTGCAGCATGTAGAAGAGAGTAGACTGAAGTCCTCCAAATAGCATCTCCAAGTAACATCTCCATGCAACATCGCATAGCATAATCCTACCCGGCGATCCCCTCCTCATATCCCTGAGGTAGAGCGACCACCGGTTGTATCTGGCACTTGGAAGGGTGTGTTTTATTAAGTATCCGGTTCTAGTTGTCATAAGGTCAAGGTACAACTCCAAGTCGTCCTGTTACCGAAGATCACGGCTATTCGAATAGATTAACTTCCCTGCAGGGGTGCACCACATAGCCCAACACGCTCGATCCCATTTGGCCGGACACACTTTCCTGGGTCATGCCCGGCCGCGGAAGATCAACACGTCGCAGCCCCACCTAGGCAAAACAGAGAGGCCAGCACGCCGGTCTAAACCTAAGCGCGCAGGGGTCTGGGCCCATCGCCCTGAGCACACCTGCACGTTGCGAGGGCGGCCGGAAGCAGACCTAGCCTAGTAGGCGTTCCAGTCCAATCCGGCGCGCGCCGCTCCGTCGCTGACGTCTGAAGTGCTTCGGCTGATACCACGACGTCGGGATACCCATAACTACTCCCACGTAGATGGTTAGTGCGTATAGGCTCGTAGCCAGACTCAGATCAAATACCAAGATCTCGTTAAGCGTGTTAAGTGTCCGCGAACGCCGAACAGGGCCAGGCCCACCTGTCTCCTAGGTGGTCTCAACCTGCCCTGTCGCTCCGCCACAAAGTAACAGTCGGGGGCCGTCGGGAACCCAGGCCCACCTCTACCGGGATGGAGCCACCTGTCCTTTCAGCCCCCCTCGTCAGAATCACTTGCGGGTACTCAATGAGCTGACCCGACTTTAGTCACCATCTGTATAGTATGTATGTATGTATAGTATATACCCGTGATCACCTCCCAAGTGATCACGGCCCGATAGTATAGCAAGGCAGACTGACAAGAATGTAGGGCCAATGATGATAAACTAGCATCCTATACTAAGCATTTAGGATTGCAGGTAAGGTATCAACAGATGTAGCGACAATGTCAGGCTATGCATCAGAATAGGATTAACGAAAGCAGTAACATGCTACACTACTCTAATGCAAGCAGTATAGAGGAGAATAGGCGATATCTGGTGATCAAGGGGGGGGCTTGCCTGGTTGCTCAGACAAGGAGGGGTCGTCAACTCCGTAGTCGAACTGGTGGCAGCAGCGTCGGTCTCGTAGTCTACCGGAGAGAAGAGGGGGAAGAAATAATGAATACAGAGCAAACAAAGCATCACAAAATATAACAAGGCAATACGCGGTGTTCGGTGTGCCCTAACGCGGTAGTAGGTGATACCGGTGAAGGGGGGAAAACATCCGGGAAAGTATTCCCGGTGTTTCGTGTTTTCGGGCAGAGGAGACCGGAGGGGGAAAGTTGCGGGTTCAATAGGTTAGAGGGGTGTGGCGGACGAACGGAATGCGTATCCGGAATCGTCTCGTCGTTCTGAGCAACTTTCATGTAGAAAGTATTTTCATCCGAGTTACGGATTATTTTATATGAATTTCCAAAGTTTTATATGATTATATTGATTTATTTAACTCCAAAATTTAATCAGTAAAACTATTGTCACAAAGTGCAGTGCCAGCCATAGTGTATGACAGGTGGGGTCAGAGTCAAAGTCAACAGTCTAGTCAGCTGTTGACTGGGTCAATGTTGACTGGTCAAACAGGGCAATGGGGCCCATCGTCATAGACTAGTTTAACTAAGCAGGTTTAATTAGACTAAATATGTTCATTAGGCTAATTAATCAAAGTTAATTAGGTAGTTAACTAAGCAAATTAATTAATTAATCAAATTACTAATTAATTAAATAATTATTTCTATTTTTCAATTCCGTTCGTTTTTTTTTTTAACAGGGGCATGGGGCCCCCTGGTCAGTGGCACAAGGCCTGGGGCTGTGCAGCCCAGGAGCGAGCGCCGCGGCACCCAGAAGGGCACCGGCGGGCACGGCACCGACGGGGGGAAGGGGCGAGGTTAGGCCGGGGTAGCAGGGGCCGTCGCCGGACGGCGGCAGCCGAAGCGGGTGCTTGGGCGACGGGCGCGTGGGTGGAGCGGCAGGACGCGGTGAGCGCACCGGGAAGGGCCGCGGTGCCCGGGCGCGTGCGTTGGGCGTGGCTGGAGGTGCCCGGGCGCGGCGAGCGCACCGGGATGTGGTGGCCACATCGAGGCAGAGGGGGAGAGAGGAGGACGGATGGCGGCTCACAGGGGGAGTAGGGAACGGGGCAACGGTGTTCGGGGAGGATGTCGAGGCGGAGGGTGGGGACGGGCGACGTAGACGGGGAGGCGGCGCCGACGACGGCGGTTGGCGGGGTGACTCCGGCGGGGTGGTCCGGCGTCGGCGCAGGGCATCGGGGGCGTCGATTGCCCCCGACCGGATCCACGCAGGAGGGAGGTTGAGGAGGCGGGCGACGGCGGGGCCGCGCGGGCGGCGTCAGTGAGGTGGCGGTGGGTGGCGACGGAGTTAGGGCGAGCGATGGGGGCGACGGGATCGGGGTCCGCGGCGACGAGGTCGTGCCGGGGCTCGGGGGAGACGGGCGCGATGCCGGAGGGTGAGGAAGAAGGCCGGGAGGGGGCGGCGAGGGCGAGGCGTTTCGGTGCCGGGCGGCACCGGTGAGGTGGCGTCGCGGGGGAGGACGGAGGCGGGGGAATCGGGCTCTGCCCCCGATCCAGATCCCATCGAGGGGAAGTGGGGGAGCAAGTGGGGCGACGGGGGGGAGTGGTGCGTGGGGGCTAGGGTTTCGGGGGCGTGGGGGGTTAAGTGAGCGGTGGTGGGCCTTGGCCCAGTTGGGCCTGTGGCCGGCCTGGCTAGCTGGGCCGAATGGTCCAGGGGGAGGTTCTGTTTCTTTTTTTTTGTATTTATTTGTTTTCTTTTTATTAGCTTTCTATTTTATTTTCTATATAATTTTGTTTTATAAAATATACAAGTAGTACCTAAATTAGTGTTACAAAATACCCCAATGCCACAAAAAGTTTGGTGACAAAATAAAATAGTTTAGTAATTTATTAATTGTAAAAGGCATTTAATTAATTGTTTTTGCTACTGTTTAAATCCTTATAGCTCATTTAAGCATTCTATAAAATCTTGGTTTCTCCATCATAATTGCTTACGATTTATTTGAAACAACCCGAACATTTTAGTTTTAATTTTTTGAAAACTTTTGTTGCTTGCTTTTCTTTTGAATTTGAATTTGAATCGGTTTCGATCTAACGCGAGATTAGCAACAGTAACCGTGGTGACGTGGCATCATTAACGGAGGTTTACTGTAGCCTAATTATCCGGGCGTCACAATTCTCCTCCACTACAAGAAATCTCGTCCCGAGATTTAAGCGGTGGAGTAAGGGGGGAAAGGTGTTGGTAGCGAAAAACCTAACGAGTCTTCTCAGTCTTGGTTGCTCTTCTTGAAGAGGTCGATCCATTACATTGACATCTTCATCTCTCTGATTCAGGTCATCATGGTGATGTCGTGCTTTGCTTCCTTTGCTTCAGGATCTCCAACGTACTTACGACTAGGTAAGGGGCAGCTTGACTACGACAGAATGCTTGTGAGGGATACAACCTGGGGGTTAACCCATGAAGGAGCATAAGATTATCTCTCGAGTTGAACATATAAAATACCTCGAGAGTAAGGTACAAAGGTACAATAAGAGGTTCCAAGCGGATAAATAGTTGCTCGAAGTCCGAACCAGAGTGAGAAAGGGGTTCAGAGTAGCGACAGTAAATATTGCGTCTGATACCATAATAGAGCACTAGGAAGGTGGCCCATGATTTAAATACGAAACCAAGCGTGGGGAATAACCACTAGAAACAGGGTCGTACAGGAGAGTCAGGTTTCGATCCAGTGGACCTGTGGGTTATGGGCCCACCATGTGGGTTAGAAGTAGGAAGGGCGGAGACGTCTTGCGTGATCATGCAAGCTAGGCATGTCAGGGGGGGTAGCCTGTCAATTATGTCGGCGACAACGTCGATACCAAGGGCGAGGGACGAAGAGAACTACTTTCCTGCTCGTTGAACGAGGCGGACCAATAGGCAAAGTTCTCATCCATCGGTGGTTACCGGAATGTCATCAACAATAAAAAAAAACAGGGTCTTACTGACAGAGTTGTACATCGGGGTGTTTGCACAAGCAGTGGATTATTACTACTTATATCATATAGATCATAGCAAAGGTCTAAACAAACCAATGGAAGGAAAATATGACCATCAGATTAAAAAGAACAATGGAAAGGAAAATGTGTTTAAACACATATTTCAGGTGTATATCCTTCCTAATGACAAGCAGAGCATGATATCCATGACAGGATATAAAGTAGAAAACCATTTAGGTAAGGGGGAAGGAATCTCATGATATTACCCATACAACGGTGTTAGGATAAGTGATAAATAGAATTTAGCATCGTGCTTCAAATGTTCTTGGTGATGAACGGAGTACCACAGACATGCTTCAGGTAGCAATGATATGGTGTTTCAATCAAGGGCCCGACTTCAGATACACCAATGATCCATCAGGAGTAACTTATAAAATAAGTCCTACCACTTCCTCCAGGAGGAATGGTTATCCTTGCAAAAGAAATCATTATGATAGGTCCTCCAGCCAGGGGGGAGGTGCTAGGCATGACATCATGTTACCGGGTCATCAAAGGACAAACAACATAACTCCTGGAAAGTTGTCCCAACCATTATATCTGACCGAGATTCAGATCCAATTGGTGTCATGATGCCTCAGACTCAGGATGTCCGAGAAGAAAAGGCGCAACACAAATCATTGAAATGGCATTGCAAGATTCTCGGGAAATGAACTATGGGAGCGGGTTCCTGAAACAATAGTTCATCATTAAAGCAAGTAGAGGATGAGGAGGTGGCTGATGGGTTCGGCGATAATCCATCGAGATTTCCGACAAGATGGATTTCCACAATTATGTGAACAAGGAGATAACATTTGTCAGATCAAATGGTATAATGATGTATGCTCGAGGAAACATACTCAATTAAACATTGGTTGAAAGGTGCACCCGAAATATGGGCTGGGTTGCACGACCAACGTCGGAATGGTGATTCAATAATCAATAGTCTAAGAATTTCACTTCAAAGCAAGAGGCTTGCTAGAAGTTTTGAATTCACACGTCATAGTTCAATTGTCGGTATTCTGGTTAGAAACAACACGGGTACCAAGAAAGAATGGTGAGGGTGAGAAGTATCACCATACCAAGAAGTCTTAAGAGGTGGAGTAATCCTCACGACCTTCTTGACATAAAAGATGGTAATACTCCATGGTAAAGAAGAACAAATGCTAGGTAGCAAGGAACTCGAGGTATAACACAGAACACAAACAAGTTTTTGTTGGAGGGAACGCAATAAAGAGGTCGATGACAACACAAATCATCGAGGGCAAGGATGGTATTTCTCATCATTAATTCAATTGATATCCTGGAAGAGCATCAGAATGTAGATGGTGATCATGACACATTTGTCGAGAGATTCCACGAAGATGTAATCGATCCGCGATCACAACAAGTCAAAAGAATGATGAAGCAAGAGGTTATTGGAACCATAGGTACGACACAAACTCGAACTCAAGCTTGTTGTTTAAGGTGAAAGGGTATGACGAGGAAAATCGACGTAAGCTTAGCTATCGTCGCAAATTGGTGCTCCGAGAATAAGGGCCGGGTTGCACAGTTAAGATCATCACGACAATGATATAGCCAAACAGGCTAGGAATGGCGTGATCGGGTACAAACTCGTACTTATAGAAGCTTACTGAAGAGTTGTTGAACCGAAGAGCGGACTCGGTTCAGTTATCGGTGTCTTTGAGTGTTCAATAACTCAGAGCCCGCGAAAAATTGGAATCAGTGGGAAGGTAGCACTTGATGAAGAACTCATAAGGAGTTAAGCAGTACCATGATAATCTCGAGATACCAGGGGGGTAATACTCAACACAAGATCAAAGTAAAGGTTGGACTGGGGTATTGCTCTACAGAAGACAAGTGCTTAAACCTGCACGAGAAACGTAATTTAAAGGAGAACATGGTCGGAACCACGATTGCAAAAGGCCAGATCCCAGATATAAGATGAACTTATACCAAAGGAATAATTAATTTAAGAGGAGCTTTAATGATAAGATCTACATCGTGTCCATGGGCATGAACACAAGTTCAAGGTCGACTCCCACTTCTCCGATGCATAGGTTTTCATTCACTTCTCACGTTCGATGAAGTTGCAGTGTTGAAATTTTATCTGGCGAAGCACCAGAAGAGTATTATTCGTGAAAACTTTCGAGTTCACACATATCAAGGAAGGCATAGGTTCAACCCATCGTGGCATCTTAGAATCATATACCAGAATCTTTAGAAGTAATTAACTCAAGCTCGAAGGCAGAGCATGGTTGAGAAGGTAGAGGATACAATTTATCAAAGGCATTATGTATCAGAGGAAAGGCTCACAAGGTTATTGAATATGAAGGGCATTGTCAGATAAAATCCAACAAAGGATCTGGTGGTCCACAAGGGATCTGACATGAGCATCGGTACTCAACTAGAGGAAGAAGATTGCAAGGAGATCAGATTATAGAAACAACTGACTAACTCAATTGTCAAATGCAAATGAATTACGATTCCCAAATCAAGGGGTCAGAAGCAATGCTCTGATTAGGGATGGATAAGTTGAATAGCCTTAGGGTACAATCAACGACACTTGGATTGGTCGAGAACCAATTCCAGTTAAAAGAATGGCAGCTCAGCCGGAAAGGTAATTTATAAGGATCAATGATGATTGCGGGTATTCGCAAACATATTGAGTCAACAGACTCAAAATGATAATGACAAGGAATGTCAATATGACTACGAGACTTATGGGATTAACCATAATGCAAGCAAGCAAGAATTTCAAGAGCCAAAGGCTCTAGAGGATTCTCGGAAGATCGAATAGTATTTTGAAGAATTTTGTGTAACACATGAACAACAGGGGATGAGCGGATACTCGACAAGTGCGAGTATTTATTTGAGGGGGTATTCATGTAGTAAGGAACTGCTAGGCAGTAGGCACAAAGTATTCTCGGATCAATAGAGAAAACTTCGGGGTATCTTGTAATAACAAGATCACTGGGGGATGATCGTATGAATGGCAAGTGTAAGTAGTTATCCATACGGATTTATCGGTGGCTAGGAATAGCAAAAGTGATGGGCACAAAGTCTCGAGAGAATATCAAAGAGTATCTCCGAATTCTTCTGATTAGCAGACGATCATCTGAAGTGAGGGGCTCTCCGGGAGAAAGTATTCTCGAGAACCTAAAGTCAGATTTTAGTAGAAATCGTTTAACCCGAGTAGAAGAGAGTTCAGAATCCCAGAGTAAAGGTCGAGGAGTAAAAGATCCTAGTACCACCCAATGGCGACGTGGGCCCGTAAGGCACACAGCCAAGTTAGTAAAAGTTTTGCAAAGTCTAGACTCGACTTCGGCCAAGAAGTGTGAAAGGGGGATTCCTACAGGCAGTCGGCTCTGATACCAACTTGTGACGCCCCCGATTCAATCATACACTAATCATGCACGCAAATGTGTACGATCAAGATCAGGGACTCACGGGAAGATATCACAACACAACTCTACAAATAAAATAAGTCATACAAGCATCATAATACAAGCCAGGGGCCTCGAGGGCTCGAATACAAGTGCTCGATCATAGACGAGTCAGCGGAAGCAACAATATCTGAGAACAGACATAAGTTAAACAAGTTGCTATAAGATGGCTAGCACAAACTGGGATACAGATCGAAAGAGGCGCAGGCCTCCTGCCTGGGATCCTCCTAACTACTCCTGGTCGTCATCAGCGGGCAGCACGTAGTAGTAGGCACCTCCGGTGTAGTAGGGGTCGTCGTCGACGGTGGCGTCTGGCTCCTGGACTCCAGCATCTGGTTACGACAACCAGGTAGAAGGGAAAGGGGAAAAGAGGGAGAAAAGCAACCGTGAGTACTCATCCAAAGTACTCGCAAGCAAGGAGCTACACTACATATGCATGGGTATATGTGTAAAGGGGTCATATCAGTGGACTGAACTGCAGAATGCCAGAATAAAAGGGGGATAGCTAATCCTGTCGAAGACTACGCTTCTGGCAGCCTCCGTCTTGCAGCATGTAGAAGAGAGTAGACTGAAGTCCTCCAAATAGCATCTCCAAGTAACATCTCCATGCAACATCGCATAGCATAATCCTACCCGGCGATCCCCTCCTCATATCCCTGAGGTAGAGCGACCACCGGTTGTATCTGGCACTTGGAAGGGTGTGTTTTATTAAGTATCCGGTTCTAGTTGTCATAAGGTCAAGGTACAACTCCAAGTCGTCCTGTTACCGAAGATCACGGCTATTCGAATAGATTAACTTCCCTGCAGGGGTGCACCACATAGCCCAACACGCTCGATCCCATTTGGCCGGACACACTTTCCTGGGTCATGCCCGGCCGCGGAAGATCAACACGTCGCAGCCCCACCTAGGCAAAACAGAGAGGCCAGCACGCCGGTCTAAACCTAAGCGCGCAGGGGTCTGGGCCCATCGCCCTGAGCACACCTGCACGTTGCGTGGGCGGCCGGAAGCAGACCTAGCCTAGTAGGCGTTCCAGTCCAATCCGGCGCGCGCCGCTCCGTCGCTGACGTCTGAAGTGCTTCGGCTGATACCACGACGTCGGGATACCCATAACTACTCCCACGTAGATGGTTAGTGCGTATAGGCTCGTAGCCAGACTCAGATCAAATACCAAGATCTCGTTAAGCGTGTTAAGTATCCGCGAACGCCGAACAGGGCCAGGCCCACCTGTCTCCTAGGTGGTCTCAACCTGCCCTGTCGCTCCGCCACAAAGTAACAGTCGGGGGCCGTCGGGAACCCAGGCCCACCTCTACCGGGATGGAGCCACCTGTCCTTTCAGCCCCCTCGTCAGAATCACTTGCGGGTACTCAATGAGCTGACCCGACTTTAGTCACCATCTGTATAGTATGTATGTATGTATAGTATATACCCGTGATCACCTCCCAAGTGATCACGGCCCGATAGTATAGCAAGGCAGACTGACAAGAATGTAGGGCCAATGATGATAAACTAGCATCCTATACTAAGCATTTAGGATTGCAGGTAAGGTATCAACAGATGTAGCGACAATGTCAGGCTATGCATCAGAATAGGATTAACGAAAGCAGTAACATGCTACACTACTCTAATGCAAGCAGTATAGAGGAGAATAGGCGATATCTGGTGATCAAGGGGGGGGCTTGCCTGGTTGCTCAGGCAAGAGAGGGGTCGTCGGACCGTAGTCGTACTCGGTGGCATCAGCGTCGGTCTCGTAGTCTACCGGAGAGAAGAGGGGGAAGAAATAATGAATACAGAGCAAACAAAGCATCACAAAATATAACAAGGCAATACGCGGTGTTCGGTGTGCCCTAACGCGGTAGTAGGTGATACCGGTGAAGGGGGGAAAACATCCGGGAAAGTATTCCCGGTGTTTCGTGTTTTCGGGCAGAGGAGACGGAGGGGGAAAGTTGCGGGTTCAATAGGTTAGAGGGGTGTGGCGGACGAACGGAATGCGTATCCGGAATCGTCTCGTCGTTCTGAGCAACTTTCATGTAGAAAGTATTTTCATCCGAGTTACGGATTATTTTATATGAATTTCCAAAGTTTTATATGATTATATTGATTTATTTAACTCCAAAATTTAATCAGTAAAACTATTGTCACAAAGTGCAGTGCCAGCCATAGTGTATGACAGGTGGGGTCAGAGTCAAAGTCAACAGTCTAGTCAGCTGTTGACTGGGTCAACGTTGACTGGTCAAACAGGGCAATGGGGCCCATCGTCATAGACTAGTTTAACTAAGCAGGTTTAATTAGACTAAATATGTTCATTAGGCTAATTAATCAAAGTTAATTAGGTAGTTAACTAAGCAAATTAATTAATTAATCAAATTACTAATTAATTAAATAATTATTTCTATTTTTCAATTCCGTTCGTTTTTTTTTTAACAGGGGCATGGGGCCCCCTGGTCAGTGGCACAAGGCCTGGGGCTGTGCAGCCCAGGAGCGAGCGCCGCGGCACCCAGAAGGGCACCGGCGGGCACGGCACCGACGGGGGGAAGGGGCGAGGTTAGGCCGGGGTAGCAGGGGCCGTCGCCGGACGGCGGCAGCCGAAGCGGGTGCTTGGGCGACGGGCGCGTGGGTGGAGCGGCAGGACGCGGTGAGCGCACCGGGAAGGGCCGCGGTGCCCGGGCGCGTGCGTTGGGCGTGGCTGGAGGTGCCCGGGCGCGGCGAGCGCACCGGGATGTGGTGGCCACATCGAGGCAGAGGGGGAGAGAGGAGGACGGATGGCGGCTCACAGGGGGAGTAGGGAACGGGGCAACGGTGTTCGGGGAGGATGTCGAGGCGGAGGGTGGGGACGGGCGACGTAGACGGGGAGGCGGCGCCGACGACGGCGGTTGGCGGGGTGACTCCGGCGGGGTGGTCCGGCGTCGGCGCAGGGCATCGGGGGCGTCGATTGCCCCCGACCGGATCCACGCAGGAGGGAGGTTGAGGAGGCGGGCGACGGCGGGGCCGCGCGGGCGGCGTCAGTGAGGTGGCGGTGGGTGGCGACGGAGTTAGGGCGAGCGATGGGGGCGACGGGATCGGGGTCCGCGGCGACGAGGTCGTGCCGGGGCTCGGGGGAGACGGGCGCGATGCCGGAGGGTGAGGAAGAAGGCCGGGAGGGGGCGGCGAGGGCGAGGCGTTTCGGTGCCGGGCGGCACCGGTGAGGTGGCGTCGCGGGGGAGGACGGAGGCGGGGGAATCGGGCTCT
The DNA here is from genome assembly GCF_018294505.1 of Triticum aestivum. Taxonomy (NCBI): domain Eukaryota; kingdom Viridiplantae; phylum Streptophyta; class Magnoliopsida; order Poales; family Poaceae; genus Triticum; species Triticum aestivum. The sequence continues at coordinate 120,125,108 of NC_057813.1, forward strand.
GCCCCCGATCCAGATCCCATCGAGGGGAAGTGGGGGAGCAAGTGGGGCGACGGGGGGAGTGGTGCGTGGGGGCTAGGGTTTCGGGGGCGTGGGGGGTTAAGTGAGCGGTGGTGGGCCTTGGCCCAGTTGGGCCTGTGGCCGGCCTGGCTAGCTGGGCCGAATGGTCCAGGGGGAGGTTCTGTTTCCTTTTTTTTTGTATTTATTTGTTTTCTTTTTATTAGCTTTCTATTTTATTTTCTATATAATTTTGTTTTATAAAATATACAAGTAGTACCTAAATTAGTGTTACAAAATACCCCAATGCCACAAAAAGTTTGGTGACAAAATAAAATAGTTTAGTAATTTATTAATTGTAAAAGGCATTTAATTAATTGTTTTTGCTACTGTTTAAATCCTTATAGCTCATTTAAGCATTCTATAAAATCTTGGTTTCTCCATCATAATTGCTTACGATTTATTTGAAACAACCCGAACATTTTAGTTTTAATTTTTTGAAAACTTTTGTTGCTTGCTTTTCTTTTGAATTTGAATTTGAATCGGTTTCGATCTAACGCGAGATTAGCAACAGTAACCGTGGTGACGTGGCATCATTAACGGAGGTTTAATGTAGCCTAATTATCCGGGCGTCACAGCTGCTAAGCTTCGTAAGGCTGTGGTGGATGAAGACCCAAAATAGAAGAAGAAAGCTAAGGCCATTTCTGATCCGGAGGTCTCTGAGGATGAAGAGACGCCTGATGATGACCCGACTCTTAATGAGTCGCCTCAGGAAGATGATTCAAAGGTAAACTTCCTTCTTTCTGATTAACTTATCTTTTCTTTAACTTGTGTTTGAAATATTCCAACTGTCGATGCTTTCTCCAGGATGACGCATGTGAGAGCCGGGCTGAAGATGTTGAGGTAATCTCTATCTTATATGATTCAGATACTCCTATTCCTAAGAAGCTGAGGAGAGTAGTGAGAAAAGTGCCCTTTCCTCATCCACTTTCTTATTTAGACCCTAATTTCTTAATGAAGAAAACACAGTACGCCGGCTCATCCAAACAAGGGGCAGGTAGCGACTCTGGTGCTTCAATGGGCGGCTCAGAATATGCACCAAACCCTCGCAAATGTGCCAACGAGGTACCTCATAGTCCAACTCCTTCTCATCCTTGAGATGGTTTATTTTAAACAGCCTTTTAACCCGTCTAATTTGGATTATCAGGAGTCACCATTGTCGTCAGATGACTTGTCAGGGTCCCACTTGGCTCCAGTGGTTATCAAGCCGGGGTAAGTATGCATGCGAGCAAGTCATATTTCTTTGACAAAATTTGAATGTATCTTGACATTGTTATAACCCTTGTGAATATGAAGAGCCAAGGTAAAGAAAAGGAAGACCGGTGAGTCTGGCTCGTCATCAGAGCCGGTCGAGACTCATGAATAAACTCCCAAGGACCAAACTAAGAAAACTCATGAGGTCTTTGGGCAGGGTGAAGTCGCAGACACACAGGCTAAAAAATATCAATAATCAGCTGAACGTTAACCTGTCCTCTCATGCTCGTGAGCTGAGGACGGAAACGACGGCTAATGAAGCGACAACATCTCCTCCCCAGATGACCTTACCATTACCAGAACTGAGTTCAAGGCCCCTGGGCCATCAAGGGCTTTGGCAAAAGTGCCATCCAAGGGCGATTCACAAGCTCCCGCCAAAAGGGAAGGAGAAACTTGAGCTGCCAGACTTGGAGGAGCTGAATGTCACGGAGCTTCATGAAGCGGATGTGACTCGGTTGTCTGAGAGCAGGAACATGGAAACTAGCATGGTCAACATGCTTATACGAAAATATGAGGTATGTCTTGAACCTTCAGAGTTTGTCACTTATATCATTATATCCTTAATAGCCGCCCAATCCTGGCTACAAATAAGACACTCTATTTGCGTGTAGGATTATGATAGCATAACCTTAGACATCTAGTAGCCCCCAAGGGTCGTCTTGTTACATGAGTAACAAGTTGGGTCTTGATGAACAAGATTGCTGAATGTGGCATTGTAGCCCCCAAAGGCCGGTTCATCATGCCAATGCGAGCCAGCTCTTATTGTCAATAGATAAGAATTCAAAAGTGCATTAGCCCCCAAGTTCTATGTAGAGTAATAGTAGTCTGCTTGGGACTTTCATAATGTTTATTCCATGTAATTTTTGTGTGCAGGAACTGCTGTCTGAAGCACAAGGCAAATTGACCAACTGCCAAGAAACCCTGAAAGCTGAGCAAAAGCTGCGGGCAGACGCTGAATCATCCGTTGCTGACCAAGAAAAGGCAGCGTCTGTGGTGGATGGAAAACTTAAGTCTCTTCAAGAAGAATATGAAAAAGAGAAGGAATCTCTTAGAAAACGTGCTTAGGACATGGAAGGATGGCTTAAGTCCATAATAGAGGAGCTCACCAGCTTGAAGAAGCATATTTTTCAGATGACTCAAGCTATTTTTGGTAAGCCGCCACATCATTTGCCCAAGTTATGTTTATAATGATATGAAAATGTTGAAACTGACTTGAATGTTCTCATCCTTTGTAGGCAAGAGAACTGTGAGCCTAAAGAAAGAGCCCATTGTGCAGTTGAAGGCGACTTATACCTTCCTTGAGCAGTTGTACACTGGAAGTCTGCACATCATTCGCTATGTAGTGGGCGCGGCAGGCATGCCAAAGACGATTAAGGAGATGCTCAATGTTTTGTCAACTTTGCCAAGTCAGTTGAGAGAGCTGAAAAGATCATCTGGCCCGCATAGCCGCCATGTATGCACTAACCCGGGCCAAGGCATATAATGAAGACATGGACGTGTCTGAATTAGCTAATGGCTTTCCAGAGTTGAACTTTGACGGCAAAGGATTTACCAGGGACGATTACACCCGTTTGCGGAAGGAGACCCGGTTCGTGGCTACCAAACTTGTAGATGAAGTTAATTTGGAGAGGTACCAGGCGGGTTTTGACAAGGCGGGTAAACGCATAGACCAGGCCAGTTTCAAGACAGTCAGCCTGATCCCTGCCAGACGTAAGGATTGCTTGGCCACTGACGTTGAACCATCCAATCTTATTGAAGAGGGTGATTTCTTTGAGGCTTTGTCAACCATTGATGGGGATGCTGATTATGTTCAGATCACCGAAGCAGCAAAGACGGTGCAGGGTGATGAAGAAGCGGCTCAAAAGGAGACCGACTTGGCAGGTAAAGCTGCCGTTGGCACAAGCTCAAAGTAGAAACTGCTGAAAATATTTTGAGAGCCCCTTTTGTGGCAATTTAATAGGATAGTAAAAACATTTGGTCAAGCCATCGTGCACACTGCTTATGACTGTTGAACGTGACATGGTTAACTCACCTGATTGCTCTTGTGTAAAGGGTTCCACTTTGAATGAAATCCTTTTGCGAAATAGGGTGACTTAGGACCAATGCTTCCAACTCCTTGTGATAAATTTGTATGAACCAGACTCGATTAAGTGCTCATGATGGTCGTAGATACAGATCATGGTGACTTAACCCAGAATTAGGAATCTTGTAAATGTTTGAGATGTAACTGGTGTAGTATCGAACCGGTGGCTCATGGCCAATCGTAAACATTGAAGATAACCTGTAACAGAAAATCACAAAAAAATAAAAAGTTAAGTTGGCTTGCGAGGCTCGTCAGACTTTGCTTTTGGGGCTTAAGTCTCACTTCAAGGAAGTGTTTGGCGTGATAGCCCTTGGAGTATCCTCGCTGCTACAAACTGTCTCTCGCATGACATAACCGACGTTTGAACTTTGCGAAGTCATGGTAACTTGGCAAGAGTACGAAGGGTCATTTGATCGGATAAGCAGCAAGTAAACATGCGGGTTTTACCAAGAAGGGTGGCGTTTGCGTGCCGGTCAAGAGGGTGAGACAGCTAAACTCGTGGAGTTGGAAGCCCCCAAGTGACCTATGACCAGGAAAGTAAAGACTCATGCACATTGATGGAGATGAAATGGCAGAGACCCCGAATTTCGAGGTTGCTGGCTTTATTTATTGATCATAAGGAAGTATATATACACGTAGGTATGTACAAAGGGAACCTGAGCCGGAGCTCTAGGTGTAATAAGGCCTTAGATGAGCTATGTTCCAAGGCCTGTTGGTCTCCTCCTCGGACGTGCAGGATTCCTTTTCAGGACAAAGATCAACCAAGTAGTAAGATCCATTGTGAAGATTCTTGCTGACGATGAAGGGCCCTTCCCAAGGAAGTGTCAGCTTCAATGTATGATGTAACCCGGGGAGAGTCATGACATATGTCACTTAGTAAGATGGCTTCTATGCCATGAACCATGAAGAAAGGCGTAAAACCTGTTGATCTATTGGGGGTAGTCCGTATGCTCCATAAGATAGAGGGAAGCTCCTCAACAACAACCTGGCGTGCTCTAGAGAGGAACCAGAAGCCGTGGCTTGATACCTTGTAATATCTCTTGATTAGCATGATCAGCTTGACCATTGGACCGAGGGTGCGCAATAGAAGCCACATCGAGCCTGTGTGTTCTCTTTGACAGAACTGCTCCATAGCTCCCTTGGAGAGGTTTGTACCACTATCAATAATGATGTTGTGTCGAAAGCCAAATCGGAAGATTACCTTCTTGAGGAACTTGACTGCCGTGTCCGCATCACAATTGCTGATAGGTTCTGCTTCAACCCACTTGGTGAACTTGTCGACAACGACCAAGAGGTGAGTCTTTTTATCTTGGGATGACTTAAATGAACCAACCATATCGATCCCCTAGACTGCAAAAGGCCAAGTGATTGGAATCATCCTGAGCTCTTGAGCCAAAACGTGAGCGTGACATGCAAATTTTTGACATCCATCACACTTTTCGACTATGTCCTTAGCGTAAGCATGAGTCGTGAGCCAGAAGAAACCATGATGAAAAACCTTCACCACCGAGGATTTTGAGCCGGCATGGTGGCCACAGTCACCAGAGTGAATCTCATTGAGTATCTCACGACCTTCATCAGGTGACACACAATGTTGGCAAACTCCTGTGATGCTTCTCCTGTGTAACTCATCGTTGACGATGGTCATAGACTTGGAATGTCTGACAATAAGCTGAGACGTAAGTTCATCATCAGGCAGCAACACATCATGGGATAAGTATTCCAAGTAAGGGACCGTCCAATCTAGAATAACATGTAGAGCTGCCATGAGTTGAGCCTCCGGGTCAGGAATAGCAAGATCCTCTTCCAATGGCAACTTGACTGACAGGTTGTGAAGGACGTCGAGAAAAACATTGGGAGGAACCGACTTGCGTTGTGAGCCCAAGCGTGACAAAGCATCAGCTGCCTCGTTCTGTTGTCGATCGATGTGATCCACCTGGTACCCCTTGAAGTGACCAGCAACATTGGTGACTGCTTGTCGATAAGCCACCATGAGGGGATCTTTTGAGTCCTAAGTGCCAGAAACTTGTTGAGCCAGCAGGTCTGAGTCGCCCAGGCATCTCACTCGGCTGATGTTCATCTCCTTAGCAATTCGGAAGCCGTGAAGAAGGGCCTCGTACTCAGTTGCATTGTTAGTACAAGGAAACATAATCCTCAACACATAACAAAATTTGTCACCTCGAGGGGAAGATAAGATGACTCCAGCCCCCGAGCTCTCAAGCTGCCTAGATCCATCAAAGTGTATAGTCCAATACGTATTGTCTGGTTTCTCTTTAGGGGCCTGGAGTTCAGTCCAGTTGTTGATGAAATCCACCAATGCTTGAGATTTGATAGCTGTACGAGGCACATACTTGAGGTTGTGTGAACCCAGTTCAATAGCCCACTTGGCGACCCGGCCTATTGCTTCCCTGTTATGGATGATATCGCCTAAGGGAGCCGAGCTAACCACTGTGATAGGATGGTCCAAGAAGTAATGCCTCAACTTCCGACTTGCCATAAACACGCCAAAAACCAATTTCTGCCAATGAGGGTGACGTTGCTTGGATTCTATCAAGACCTCGCTAACATAATATACCGGCCTCTGAGCTGGTTACTCTTTACCCGCCTCCTTCCTTTCCACAACAACTGCCACGGTGACCACTTTATTATTGGAAGCAATGTATAGGAGCATAGGCTCTTTAGTGATTGGAGCAGCAAGGACGGGCGGCTCATCCAATTGCATCTTGAGCGCCTCGAAGGCGTTGTTCGCAGCAGCACTCCACTGAAAGTTATCGGTTTTCTTCAGCATCTGATAGAGATGGATCACTTTCTCACCGAGGCGGCTTATAAACTGACTCAAGCCTGCAATTTGACCCGCCAGGCGCTGAACATCATTGAGATTCTTTGGCTTAGTAAGTGAAGTGATCGCCTGGATCTTCTCTGGGCTGGCTTCAATGCCATGCTTTGAGACCGGGAAACCAAGAAACTTGCCAGCAGGAAAACCAAAGACACACTTGTCTGGGTTAAGCTTCATCTGAATGTGCGAAGATTAGCAAAGGTCTCCTTGAGGTCATCCAGCAAAGTCGCCTACTTTGCTGATTTGACCACAATATCGTGAACATAGGCGTGAACCTTGCGTCCAATCTGACTATGGAAACAATTCTGAACGCAGCGCTGATAAGTCACCCCCGTGCTCTTAAGCCCGAAGGGCATGGAGACATAGCAGAAGGCTCCAAAGGGGGTGAATAAAGTTGTCTTCTCTTGGTCCTTGACGGCCATCTTGATTTATTGATAGCCGGAGTAAGCATGCAAGAAGCAGAGGCTCTCGCAACTGGCTGTGGCATCGATGATTTGATCAGTGCATGGGAGGGCGAAGGGGTCAATGGGACATGCTTTGTTGAGGTTGATGTCTACTACACAACCTTCTTCTTGTAGATGTTGTTGGGCCTGCAAGTGCACAGGTTTGTAGGACAGTAGCAAATTTCCCTCAAGTGGATGACCTAAGGTTTATCAATCCGTGGGAGGCGTAGGATGAAGATGGTCTCTCTCAAACAACCCTGCAACCAAATAACAAAGAGTCTCTTGTGTCTCCAACACACCCAGTAAAATGGTAAATTGTATAGGTGCACTAGTTCGGCGAAGAGATGGTGATATAAGTGCAATATGGATGGCAGATATAGGTTTTTGTAATCTGAAAATGTAAAAACAGCAAGGTAACTAATGATAAAAGTGAGCGTAAACGGTATTGCAATGGTAGGAAACAAGGCATAGGGTTCATACTTTCACTAGTGCAAGTTCTCTCAACAATAATAACATAGATAGATCATATAACAATCCCTCAACATGCAACAAAGAGTCACTCCAAAGCCACTTATAGCGGAGAACAAACAAAGAGATTATCGTAGGGTACGAAACCACCTCAAAGTTATTCTTTCGGATCGATCTATTCAAGAGTTCATACTAGAATAACACCTTAAGACACAAATCAACCAAAACCCTAATGTCACCTAGATACTCCATTGTCACCTCAAGTATCCGTGGGCATGATTATACGATATGCATCACACAATCTCAGATTCATCTATTCAACCAACACAAAGTACTTCAAAGAGTGCCCCAAAGTTTCTACCGGAGAGTCAAGATGAAAACGTGTGCCAACCCCTATGCATAGGTTCATGGGCGGAACCCGCAAGTTGATCACCAAAACATACATCAAGTGAATCACGTGATATCCCATTGTCACCACAGATAAGCACGGCAAGACATACATCAAGTGTTCTCAAATCCTTAAAGACTCAATCTGACAAGATAACTTCAAAGGGAAAACTCAATCCATCACAAGAGAGTAGAGGGGGAGAAACATCATAAGATCCAACTATAATAGCAAAGCTCGCGATACATCAAGATCGTAACACCTCAAGAACACGAGAGAGAGAGAGATCAAACACATATCTACTGGTACATACCCTCAGCCCTGAGGGTGAACTACTCCCTCCTCGTCATGGAGAGCGCCGGGATGATGAAGATGGCCACCGGTGATGGGTTCCCCCTCCGGCAGGGTGCCAGAACGGGCTCCCGAGAGGTTTTTGGTGGCTACAGAGGCTTGCGGCAGCGGAACTCCCGATCTATTGTTGTATTCGATGGTTTTAGGGTATATGGGAATATATAGGCGAAAGAAGTCGGTCGGGGGAGCCTCGAGGGGCCCACGAGACAGGGGGCGCGCCCAGGGGGGTGGGCGCGCCCTCCTATCTCCTGGCCTCCTTGAAGGTTCCCTGGCTTGAACTTCAAGTCTCTCGAATCATGTTCATTCCAAAAATCACGCTCCCGAAGGTTTCATTCCGTTTGGACTCCGTTTGATATTCCTTTTCTTCGGAACACCGAAATAGGCAATAAAACAGCAATATGGGCTGGGCCTCCGGTTAATAGGTTAGTCCCAAAAGTAATATAAAAGTGTATAATAAAGCCCGTAATCATTCAAAACGGATAATAAAATAGCATGAATGCTTCATAAATTATAGATACGTTGGAGACGTATCAACATCCCCAAGCTTAATTCCTACTCGTCCTCGAGTAGGTAAATGATAAAAGAAAGAATTTATGAAGTGTGATGCTAGTACGTGCACAAGTTTGATCAATGACAATTTCAATCACCTTTTCTAGCATGATTATATGTCATAACAATAGTTCATCTCATAAAACTTCTCACGAAAAAGTAACAAGCAATTCACATGTTGAAGCATAGACCATAAACTTTCTTGAAAACTAGCAAACTTCATTCTCAGTCATCAAACAGTTACAATTCATCTTATTTTCAGGAAGGGTCTATGTCAGAGCTTTGATTTAGCAAACTCCACATACTCAACTATCATATAGTCTTCTACAATTAGTAACACTCACGCAATACTAATGGTTATGGAGTTTTAATCGGACACTGAGAAATATTGGGGCTTATAGTGTTGCCTCCCAACGTATTCACCTTTGTGTGATGTCAACAATAATATTTCATGCTAACTTACATCTAATTGGATATATATATCAGGATCTTTCCAACACGAAGTGCTTGCCAAAGGATAAAATGAAAAAGGGAAAGGTGAAGATCACCTTGACTCTTGCATAAATTAAAAGACATAAAGTAAAGACAAGCCCTTCGCAGAGGGAAGCAGGGATTTGCAGAGGGAAGCATGGATTTGTAGAGCTTGTCGTGACAACTCTTGGTCATGCGGCTGATGATGTACCCTTTGAGTCCCGAAGGAGGACCCTTCGAGTACTCAACACCATCGTGCGACAGCCCGACAGTGGGTGCCAATCGTGGTATTTTCATGGCAGATGTCCTCGTAGGACTTAGACGCGAGGCCATCACATCGAGTGGTAGATCGAAGGGGTTAAGTGGACACGAAAGACAAAAGGGTTTACCCAGGTTTGGCCCCTCTGGATAGAGGTGAGGGAGTCCTGGACTAGGGGGTGTCCGGATAGCCGAACTATCATCATTGGCCGGACTCCAAGACTATGAAGATACAAGATTGAAGACTTCGTCCCGTGTCCGGATGGGACTTTCCTTGGCGTGGAAGGCAAGCTTGGCGATACGGATATGTAGATCTCCTACCATTGTAACCGAATCTGTGTAACCCTAGCCCTCTCCAATGTCTATATAAACCAGAGGGTTTTAGTCCGTAGGACGAACAACAATCATACCATAGGCTAGCTTTTAGGGTTTAGCCTCCTTGATCTCGTGGTAGATCCACTCTTGTAATACCCATATCATCAATATCAATCAAGCAGGACGTAGGGTTTTACCTTCATCGAGAGGGCCCGAACCTGGGTAAAAACATCATGTCCCTTGTCTCCTATTACCATCCGCCTAGACGCACAGTTCGGGACCCCTACCCGAGATCCGCCAGTTTTGACACCGACATTGGTGCTTTCATTGAGAGTTCCTCTGTGTCGTCGCTCATAGGCCCGATGGCTCCTTCGATCATCAACAACAACGCGGTCCAGGGTGAGACTTTTCTCCCCGGACAGATCTTTGTATTCGGCGGCTTTGCACTGCGGGCCAATTCACTCGGCCATCTGGAGCAGATCGAAAGCTACACCCCTGGCCATCAGGTCAGATTTGGAAGTTTGAACTTCACAGCCGACATCCGCGGAGACTTGATCTTCGACGGATTCGAGCCACAGCCGAGCGCGCCGCACTGTCACGATGGGCACGACCTAGCTCTGCCACCGGACAGTGCCCTGGAGGCCGCACAAGAGTCCGCTCCGACCCTTAACTCGGAGCCGACTGCGCCGACCGAGGATGGGTGCCTAGATACCACCTCGGGGGCTGCTACCTCTACGACGATGGAGCCGAATACCGACCCTGTCCCTTGTGAAGCTCGTGACTCCAAGGTGCCGGACTCCTCACCGGACTCCGAACCTCCAGCACCTCTACCAATCGAATCCGATTGGGCACCGATCATGGAGTTCATCGCTATGGACATCTTTCAGCACTCGCCTTTTGGCGACATCCTTAACTCACTAAAGTATCTCTCATTATCAGGAGAGCCCTGGCCGGACCACGGTCAGGACGGTTGGGACGCGGACGACGAAGAAATTCAAAGCCCACCGACCACCCACTTTGTAGCCACTGTCGACGACCTAACCGACATGCTAGACTTCGACTCCGAAGACATCGACGGTATGGACGAGGATGCCGGAGACAACCAAGAACCAGCGCCTATGGGGCACTGGAAAGCCACCTCGTCATATGACATATACATGGTGGACATCCCAAAGGATGGGAATGGCGATGGACAATGGAGGAGGACCCCTCCAAGAAACAGCCTAAGCGCCGGCGTCAGCGGCGCCGCTCTAAATCCCGCCACAGTAAGAATGGAGATTCCGGCACCGGAGACAACAACACCCCAGATAGTGTCGAAGACAACCCCCTCCAGCAAGATTCAGCACAGGAGGATGGAGAAGCCATCCCTCATGAGAGAGCGGCAGACAAGGAGGAAGAAGACGATAATTACATGCCTCCCTCCGGAGACGAGGCAAGCCTCGATGACGACGAATTCGTCGTGCCTGAGGATCCCGTCGAACAAGAGCGTTTTAAACGCATGCTTATGGCCACGACAAGTAGCCTCAAGAAAAAGCAGCAACAGCTTAGAGCTGACCAAGATCTGCTAGCCGATAGATGGACCGAAGTCCTCGCGGCCGAAGAGTATGAACTCGAACGCCCCTCCAAAAGCTACCCCAAACGCAAGCTGCTGCCCCGATTAGAGGAGGAAGCATACAAACCCACATCACCAGCGCACAATACGGCCGACCGGCCACCTTGTGGCCGCGACAGAGAAGCCTCAAGGCCCTCCACTAAAGCCGTACCCCGGCATCGCTCGAAAAGTACAAAGCCACGAGGGAATGCGCCAGACTTGCGAGACATATTGGAGGATAAGACAAGACAATCAAGATCGATCTACGGATCGTGTGGGCGCCCCACAATACGCGATGATGACCGTCGCGCCGGATACAGCAACCCCGGCAGGGCCGAACACAGTAGACAAAGCTCGCTTGAGCTACGTCGTGATATAGCCCAATATAGAGGCGCCGCACACCCACTATGCTTCACAGATGAAGTAATGGATCATCAAATCCCCGAAGGGTTCAAACCTGTAAACATCGAATCCTACGATGGCACAACAGACCCCGCGGTTTGGATCGAATACTATCTCCTTCATATCCACATGGCCCGCGGTGATGATCTTCACGCCATCAAATACCTCCCGCTCAAGCTTAAAGGACCAGCTCAGCACTGGCTTAACAGCTTGCCAGCAGAATCAATTGGGTGTTGGGAGGACCTGGAAGCCGCATTCCTTGATAACTTCCAGGGCACATATGTGCGACCACCAGATGCCGATGACCTAAGCCACATAATTCAGCAGCTAGATAGATCGGCCAGACAATTCTGGACACGGTTCTTAACCAAGAAAAATCAAATCATCGACTGTCCGGATGCAGAGGCCCTTGCAGCCTTCAAGCATAACATCCGCGATGAGTGGCTTGCCCGGCACCTAGGAGGAAAAGCCGAAATCCATGGCAGCCCTCACATCACTCATGACTCGCTTCTGCGCAGGAGAGGACAGCTGGCTAGCCCGCAGTAACAACCTCAACAAAAATTCTGGCAGTCCGGATACCAAGGACCGTAATGGCAGGTCGCGTCGCAACAAGCACAAACGCCGCATTAATGGCGATAATACTGAGGATACGACAGTCAACGCCGGATTCAGAGGCTCCAAACCCGGTCAGCGGAAAAAGCCATTCAAAAGAACTACTCCGGGTCCGTCCAACTTGGACCGAATACTCGACCGCTCGTGCCAGATACACGGCACCCCCGAAAAGCCAGCTAATCACACCAACAGGGATTGTTGGGTATTCAAGCAGGCAGGCAAGTTAATTGCCGAAAACAATGACAAGGGGCTGCATAGCGATGACGAGGAAGAGACCCGGCCGCCGAACAATAGAGGACAGAAGGGTTTCCCCCCACAAGTGCGGATGGTGAACATGATATACGCAACCCACATACCCAAAAGGGAGCGGAAGCGTGCACTCAGGGACGTATATGCGATGGAGCCAGTCGCCCCAAAGTTCAATCCATGGTCCTCCTGCCCGATCACCTTTGATCGAAGGGACCACCCCACCAGCATCCGCCATGGAGGATTCGCCGCGTTGGTTCTAGACCCAATCGTCGATGGGTTTCACCTCACCAGAGTCCTGATGGACGGTGGCAGCAGCCTGAACCTGCTTTACCAGGATACAGTGTGCAAGATGGGCATAGACCCCTCAAGGATTAAACCCACAAAGACGACCTTCAAAGCCGTCATACCAGGTGTAGAGGCCAAATGTACAGGCTCAGTGACAATGGAAGTGGTCTTCGGATCCCCGGATAACTTCCGAAGCGAGGAGTTAATCTTCGACATAGTCCTGTTCCGCAGCGGCTATCACGCACTGCTTGGACGAACCGCGTTTGCAAAATTCAATGTGGTGCCACACTACGCATACCTCAAGCTCAAGATGCCAGGCCCTCGAGGAGTCATCACGGTCAACGGAAACACTGAATGCTCTCTCCGAATAGAGGAGCATACAGCGGCTCTCGCGACAGAAGTGCAGAACAACCTCTTAAGGCAATTCTTGGGTCCGGCCTTTAAGCGACCGGACAGCGCCAAGCGCGCCCGGAGTAACCTACAACAAGACCACCTGGCACGTTCCGAGCACGCGTAGCAATGCGGCCCCAACCCCAGCCCTTGCAAAATTGCAAAACCAGTACTCCACGTACATCACTACGCTCTGAAGATACCATGGGCATAGGGGGAGGGGCACGACCACGGCAGGCCTAGAGTGCGGCTCAACCACACCAAGGGCTCCCAAGTGTGTCATCCTTTTTTTCTTCCTTTTTCTTCTTCTTATCCTCAGGACTCCGTTCACCAGAGGCCCTGTCCAGCAGTAGACCTGCCGAACTCACAATGCAACAGCCGGGGAAGAAGAAAGGCCACGCCGAGCATCCAGGTGGTCTCCATTACGAGCATTATACCTGTTTTATGCACCATTCCGCAGCCTACCCCTGGAGGGGGACATGTTAAATAGTTCCATCCCTTGCTTACCGCACTATTTGTATCATTCTGCATTCATGGCAGCACCTTTTAAATAAACAATGCATCGCTTTTTTCCTACCGCTGCATTCCTTTCTTACACATGTGTTCACCTATGACATGCTGCATCCGTACACTTTGGTACGACTAAATACACCAGGGGCTTAAGTTCCCCACATTATGGTGTGATAAGTCCGAACACTTTCACAAGTGCGGCACCCCGAACTTATAGCATTATATGCATCGGCTCCGAATCATGTCTTGGGTCAATAGTTGGGTTTGCCCGGCTCCCATGTTTTGGTGCCTTATGTTCCGTTATATCGGCTAAGGTAGCGCTGGGAGAACCACTGCGATTGTGCCCCAGTTGAGCTGGGCGAGCACCTTAGTGGAGAAAGCTAAAACTGACCGTCATGATGGGGCGAGAGTCGGTCGCTGTTCGAGAGGTTTTTTCGAGTCCCTAAAGACTTATGCTGCTTAGAGCGAGGAACCGGCTTTGTCCGGCCCAGGCGTGGATAGCGCCCCGAATTCGACATTCCAAACACTAGGGGCTTGGCCGAAATTTAAAATTATAGAATTCTATGGCTAAGTGAGAGTGTTCAAGCATTATAAGTCTGGTTGCCTCGTTCGTCGTGTTGGGCGCCTCCCTAGATGGACCCAAAAATGGGAACAAGAGCGCTCAAGTTTATCCCGAACACCCCAACACTCGTGGCATGGGTGCTGAAGCCAACGACTTGCCATCTCTCAGATTTGATAAACGGCCACACAGAAGGTAATATTTTAAATTAACAAGCGTTGCTTAGCGCATATGAACAAAGTTTCCAGCGCACAGGATAACAAAATGCGAGTCTACTCAAATATTACATCGTTGGAGCACTCGCCCGCAATAATGCGGGCACCCTTCAGGACACCCTTATAATACATTTCGGGCGTGCGATACTCCTTGCCCGACGGTGGCGCGTCCGTTACAAGCTTCTCAGCGTCCATCTTGCCCCAGTGCACCTTAGCACGGGCAAGAGCCCGACGGGCACCTTCAATGCAGGCGGAGCACTTGACTTCAATCCACGGACAGGCGTCCACCAGCAGCCGCACCAGGCCGAAGTAGCTCCCAAGCATGGCCTCTTTGGGCCACAGCCGAACTATGAGGCCCTTCATGGCCTGTTCGGCCACCTTGTGGAGCTCGACCAGCTGCTTTAGCTGGTCGCTCAGGGGCACCGAATGTCCGGCCTCAGCATACTGAGACCAGAACACCTTCTCCGTCGAGCTCCCCTCCTCGGCTCTGTAGAAAGCGGCAGCGGACACGCTATGGGGCAGATCTGCGAACGCTCCTGGAGAGCTCCGAATTCGGGTAAGTAACAGGTAATTCACTTTTACATGCTTGCTTTGCATGAAGAACGCCTTACTTGCCGCTATTTTCTTCAATGCCTCAATCTCCTGGAGGGCCTTGTTGGCCTCGGCCTTAGCAGCTTTGGCACTCTCAAGAGCCGACGCAAGCTCGGACTCCCGAGTCTTCTAGTCACGCTCCAAACTCTCGTGTTTTTCCACGAGAGCCTGGAGCTCTTGCCGTACCTCCGCCACCCGCGCCTCCTGCTTCTCTTGCTCAGCGCGTTCCGTAGCCGCATCGCGTTCAGCCGCGTATACCGCCTCCTTCAGGGTCGCCACCTCGTTTGTGGCCCCTGGAATACCCACATTATCCTTGTCACTCCTCTTGCAACCAAATCCTTTTCTGTAAGGTACAACTTTAAATAAGGTGTTACTCACCTTCCTTGTCCTCGAGCTGCTTCTTGGCACGGCCGAGCTCGCTCTCGGACAGCTCGAGGTTCCTCTTCAAGGCATTGACTTCCGCAGTCAGTGCGGCAGAGGTCAGCAGCGCAACCTGCACTCCCATATTGACATATTTTTTAAGACTCCTGCGTATATCTTTTTAGATACTCAGTCTGGCTTTTCCTTCCGAACACCGAACCGAGCATCATGGGCTACTGTCTATGTGGTACTATTTTACATATCTTAAAACTCTTACCTCAAAGCCTGTTAGAAGGCTGCTGCAGGCTTCGGTCAGCCCGCTCTTGGCGAGCTGAACCTTCTGAATCACCGCACTCATGACAGTGCAGTGTACCTCTTCGATGGAAGCGCCGTTGAGCGCCTCCAGCAAGTTATCCGGCGCCTCCGGTTGGACGGAGGCCGCCGGCGTCACAGTCTTGCCCTTCTTACGAAGGGGCCGCCCGCCGGACTCAGGAACCACTGCAGGTTCCGGTGCGGAGTCCGGTCCAAAGTCCGGGAGGTTGCCTTGCGGCACCTCCGGGGCCTCCTCCTCCTGGTGGGTCCCTTTCCGGGATCCCACCTCGGCGTCGTCACGGGGGGAGGAGGCGGTCGTAAGTGAAGTGCTATCCACATCCGACGCACCGAAGGACCCGCTCGACGAAGCGGGAAGATCGTACTTGGGCGGACTACAGGGTTGTATGCGGCATTAGAAAGACACGATGCAACGAAAAGAAAAGGTATGAGCTATTCGGGAGTCCGGATACTTACGATCTCGCCAGGGGCTTGGCCCTTGAAGGCCAATCCTCGTCGCCGTCGCCGGCGTTGGCGGAATAGTCCGGAGGAAGGATCCTTCCCTTCTTGGACCCTCCGGCCTCCCCAGTTGGGGAGGCCTTCCTTTTCTTCTCTTCCCCCGTTGGGGAAGAAGCCTCTTTCTTCTCCTCCTCGTCTTCGCGGGAGGAGTCCGCCTCAGAGTCATCGGACGATGAATCCGATAACACCTGACACCGGGAACTCTTTCGAGTTCCCGTGGCCTTCTTCTTGGCCTTCTTCTCTGGCACCACGTGAGGTGCCGGAACCAGCAGCCCATTAAGCGGGCGTCCGCTGGGTCTTCTGGCAAAGGAGCCGGACAGTTAGTCTGCTCGGCCTTCTTCAGCCAGTCCTGTCAAAGGAAAGGGAGTTTAGATCCCGCATAGAGTCAAACTATGGAAAACAAGTGTCCCGTAAAGGGTAAAATCGCTTACCTCGCCAGCCTGACGCTGCGAGCTAAATCCGCGATCTTCGGTAGCGGATGCGGGAGCCTCGGCACCCTTGAACAACACCCTCCAGGCCTCTTCGTACGTAGTTTCGAAGAGCCTGTTCAAGGTCTGGTGCTGTGCCGGATCGAACTCCCACATATTGAAGTCTCGTTGTTGGCATGGGAGAATCCGGCGGATGAGCATGACCTGGACTACGTTGACAAGCTTGAGCTTCTTGTTCACTAGCTTTTGGATGTAGGCTTGGAGTCCGGTCAGCTCCTCCGAATCGCCCCATGTCAGGCCCTTCTCTTTCCAGGAGGTGAGCCATGTGGGGATGCCAGATCTGAATTCGGGGGCCGCTGCCCATTCAGGGTCACGCGGCTCGGTGATGTAGAACCACCCCGATTGCCACCCTTTGATGGTTTCCGCGAAGGCGCCTTCAAGCCATGTGACGTTGGGCATCTTGCCCACCATGGCACCTCCGCACTCCGCTTGGCTGCCCTTCACAACCTTCGGCTTGACATTGAAGGTCTTGAGCCACAAGCCGAAGTGGGGCTGGATGCAGAGGAAGGACTCGCACACGATGATAAACGCCGAGATGTTGAGGATGAAATTCGGGGCCAGATCATGGAAATCCAGGCCATAATAGAACATGAGCCCCCGGACGAAGGGGTGGAGTGGGAAGCCCAGTCCGCGGAGGAAATGGGGAAGGAATACCACCCTCTCATGGGGCCCGGGGGTGGGGATGAGCTGCCCCTTGTTGGGGAGCCGGTGCACGATATCGCTGGACAAGTATCCGGCGCTGCACAGCTTCTTGATGTGCCCCTCCGTAACGGAGGAGGCCATCCACTTGCCTCCCGCTCCGGACATGATTGGATAAGGTTGAGGTGAGATGTGCGGACTTGGGTGCTGGAGCTCGAGTGCGCGGAGATGGATAAGCAAAGGAGGAAGAAGGCGTAGGTAAAAAGGTGGATGCTTATCCCCTTATATATGGGCGGACGAAACCGTGCGTCCCCACCGGCCTGGTAAAACTCGCTTATGTCCCAAGCGCCGCAATCAATGGCGCGGTTGGGTTACCCACGTCCGTATTGATGGGAATCCCGAAATAAGGGGAACACGATCTCTGCTTTGGCAAGACATGCCAAGGAAACTGCTTCGCTAAACGCGCTGAGGTGGAACAATAAAAACAATTCAAGTAAAGGCTTGGCCATGGCGTGATGTCATGCTACGAAATATGTCAGCAGATTGAAGTTGTGTAAATGTTATTCTCTCTACGGTGGTATGTGGAATTTATTTTGCAGAGCCGGACACTATCCTGGCGTTCACAATCTTCTATGAAGTATTCGGAGGAGGAACCCGCCCTGCAATGCCGAAGACAATATGCGCGCCGAACTCGTCGTCATTGAAGCCTGGTTCAGGGGCTACTGAGGGAGTCCTGGACTAGGGGGTGTCCAGATAGCCGAACTATCATCATTGGCCGAACTCCAAGACTATGAAGATACAAGATTGAAGACTTCGTCCCGTGTCCGGATGGGACTTTCCTTGGTGTGGAAGGCAAGCTTGGCGATACGGATATGTAGATCTCCTACCATTGTAACCGACTCTATGTAACCCTAGCCCTCTCCGGTGTCTATATAAACCGGAGGGTTTTAGTCCGTAGGACGAACAACAATCATACCATAGGCTAGCTTCTAGGGTTTAGCCTCCTTGATCTCGTGGTAGATCCACTCTTGTAATACCCATAACATCAATATCAATCAAGCAGGACGTAGGGTTTTACCTCCATCGAGAGGGCCCGAACCTAGGTAAAAACATCATGTCCCTTGTCTCCTGTTACCATCCGCCTAGACGCACAGTTCGGGACCCCCTACCCGAGATCCGCCGGTTTTGACACCGACAGGAGGTAAATCCTACTTCCTGCTTGGATGTATTGATGATGATCTTGATTACAAATGTGCACTTGGCAAGCCTAGTTCTCGAGAGATTGTCTGTTGTTTCTCTAACCCAGGGCTCCCCTTTATATATAGGTTGAGGCCCGGGGTGTACACTAGAGTCCAAGCCGGAATAAGTTCCATGCACAAGTCTACATCTTGCCTCCTAAGAAAGGAAAGCTCATACGTCGGTTTACGAGTTGGGCCAAGCCTGGTCCATCGTAAGTCGGCCCACGACAGCGAGCGGCTTAATCTTCTGGCAAGCTACAACCCAGTGATACGTCTCCATCGTATCTATAATTTATGAAGCATTCACGCTGTTTTATTATCATTCTTGGATTTTTTACAATCATTTTATAGCAACTTTATATCATTTTTGGGACTAACCTATTGACCCAATGCCTAGTGCCAGTTGCTGTTTTTTGCTTGTTTTTTTACATTGCAAGAAATCAATATCAAACAGAGTCCAAATGCAACAAAACTCCTGGAGGTTTTTTTAGGCCAGAAGAAAGCCAGTGGGACAAGGAAGCACCTGGGGGGCTGCTCGGGGGGAGCAACACCCACCAGGGCACGCCAAGAGGCCAAGGCACGTCCTGGTGGGTGCTGCCCACCTCGAGTGCTCTCTTAACCGCCTCTTCATCCTATGAATCCCAAATATTCCAAAACCCATTAGGGTAGCCCTAGATCAGAAGTTCCACCGCCGCAAGGCCTCTGTATCCATGAGATCCAATCTAGACCTCATTCTGGCACCCTGACGGAGGGGGAATCATCACTGGTGGCCATCTTCATCATCCAGGAGGCCACCATGATGAGGAGGGAGTAGTCCACCCTCGGGGCTGAGGGTTTGTACTAGTAGCTATGTGTTTAATATCTCTCTCTTGTGTTCATGAGATGTCACGATCTTGATGTATCGCGGGCTTTGTTAATATAGTCGGATCATATGGTGTTTCCCCTCTCTATCTTGTTGTGACGAATTGAGTGTTTCCCTTTGGGATTTTGTTGTTATCAGATTGAATACTTTTATGGATTTGAGAACACTTGATATATGTCTTGCAATTGAATACTCATGGTGATAATGGGGTATCATATTGATCCACTTGATATATGTTTTGGCACTCAACTCGCGGATTCCCGAGGTGACATTGGGGTAATCTATGCATAGGGGTTGATGCACGTTCTTGTCTTTGTTTCTTCGGTAGAAATCTTGGGGCACTCTTTGAAGTTCTTTGTGTTGGATTGAATATTATAAATCTGAATTTCCTTTGGTGTTATTTTAGTACAAACTATAGGATAGATCGAACGGAAAGAATAGATTTGTGTTATTTTTGTAGGAACTCTTGAATAGATCGAACAGAAATAATATCTTTGAGGTGGTTTCGTACCCTACAAACAATTCCATCTTATGTTCTCCGCTAGATAGGAACTTTGGAGTGATTCTTCATCGCACTTTGAGGGATGGTTATATGATCCAACTATGTTAGCATTGTTGAGAGATTGCACTAGTGAAAGTATGCACCCTAGGCCTCATTTTCCATTATTGCAATATCGTTTGTGCTCCATTTTATCATTTACTACCTTGCTGTTTTTTATTGTTCGCACTGCAAAAACTCATATCTACTATCCATACTACACTTATATCACCATCTCTTCGCTGAACTAGTGCACTTATACAATTTGCTATTGTATTGGGTGTGTTGGGGACACAGAGATTTCTTGTATTTGATTGTAGGGTTGCTTGAGAGAGACTATCTTCATCCTATGCCTCCCACGGATTGATAAACCTTAGGTCATCCACTTGAGGGAAAATTGCTACTATCCTACAAAACTCTGCGCTTGGAGGCCCAACACGTGTCTACAAGAATAAAGTTGCATAGTAGACATCAAGCTCTTTTCTAGCGCTGTTGCCGGGGAGGTTAGGTAAGCAACACTCACATCCCGTCATCGAAGCTCTTTTCTAGCACCGTTGCCGGGGAGGTGAGTGCTTGAAGGTATATCTTTAGATCTTGCAATCAAATCTTTTAGTTTCTTGTTTTATCACTAGTTTGGTTTATAAAAGAAAACTACATAAAATATGGAATTGAGGTTGCATCATATTATTGATCATCTTTATAATACCTTTCTTGAAAATGATGGTTCGGAAAATTGTGCTCAATTGATAGAAGAAGAATTTAATAAAATGATTGGCATGAATGATGAGCATGATTGCAATGTTGTTAGTATGAATTCTTTGAATATCCATGATGATAATGATTGCAAAGCTACAAGCTTGGGGATGCTATGTTTGATGAAGATGATATTTTTACTCCCCAAGTTTTGATGAGATAAATTATTATGATGATATCATGCCTCCTATTTATGATAATTAAAATGATGAAAGTGGATTTGGGGAGGTCATGACTTTATTTAGTGATGAATCCACCATTTTGGATGAGGCCTCAATTGACTATGATAACAAGGTTGCTATCTTGATGATTATGGTGATGACATGTATGCTATAAAGAATAATTATAACCATGAAACTTGTCATCATGATTTTAATTTTCACTCTCATGATAGTTATCTTGTTGAGTTTGCTCCCACTACTATTGATGAGAAGAAATTTGCTTATGTGGAGAGTAATAAGTTTTATATGATTATGTGTCATGAAAAGAATGCTTTATGTGATGGTTATATTGTTGAATTTATTCATGATGCTACTGAAAATTATTATGGGGGAGGAACTTATGCTTGTAGGAATTGCAATAATATCAAGTTTCCTCTCTATGTGTTGAAAATCTTGAAGTTGTGCTTGTTTTTCCTTCCTATGCTAGTTGATTCTTCTTCCCATAAGTTGTTTGCTCACAAAATCCCTATGCATAGGAAGTGGGTTAGACTTAAATGTTCTAGTCATATACTTCACGATGCTCTCTTTGTGTTTCAATTCTTTACTTTATGTGAGCATCATTGAAATCATCATGCCTAGCTTAAAAGGCATTAAAGAAAAGCACTTGTTGGGAGACAATCCAACATTTACCCCTAGTGTTTTTGTGCGTTCACATGATTAGGATACTGTAGTAACCATGTTTTATTGTTTTTGTTTCAATAAAGTGCCAAGTGAAGCCTTTGGGATCATGTTGGGTGATAGTTGATTTGATCTTGCTGAAAAACAGAAACTTTTGCCCTCACAAAAACAAATCTCATTTTTAACAGAAGGGTGATTTTGAGTTCATTCTTTTTTAAGAAGATTTATATAAAAATTTCTCACGTGTTCATATTTTTTTCATAATTTTTGGAGTAGTAGAAGTATGGTTTGAGTACAGATTACTACAGACTGTTCTGTTTTTGACAGATTCTGTTTTCAATGCATAGTTTAGTTTCTATGGCTTATATTGCTCAATATAAATTGTAGAAATGATATGATATAGTAGTAATTGTGTGGAAAAAATTATGAATCTTGTCTTTGACAGTAACAAAAGTGAAATGGTTTGCTCTTTATCATACTAACCTATCTCACAAGGTTCCGTTAAGTTTTGTTTGATTGAAGTTTTCAAGTTTTCGGTGAGATGTCGATATGAGGAGAATAAGGAGTCACAAGACCCTAAGCTTGGGGATGACCAAGGCACCCCCAAAGTAATATTCAAGGAAGATCCAAGCAACTAAGCTTGGGTATGCCCCGGAAGGCATCCCCTCTTTCGTCTCCAACATTATCGGTAACCTCACTTGGAGCTATGTTTTCATTCGTCACATGATATGTGTTTTGCTTTGAGCGTCAATTTATTTTGTTAGGATTTTCTTGCTGTTATTTATTATATTTTTTTGCATCTTTTTTTCAATAAAAATGTCATGTATAGCCTTTATTATGCTTATTTTGCAACTCTACATGTTGCTGTTTCAAAACAGAAAGTTTATCGATGTTGCAAAAATTCCCTAGAAAAGTCAGAATACGATAAAATATTGAAACTTTTTGAAAAATAAGTTCTGATAAATTTTCTATGGTGTGGTACTTTTTTTTCATAATTTTTGGAGTTTAAGAAGTATTGATACTCTTGCATTCTTTACAGACTGTTATGTTTGCATTGTTTGCATATGTTTGCTTGTTTGATGATTCTATTTGAGGATAGGACTATTAAATATGCATAGGCATTTATTATGCAATGTTGAATAATAATTTTAGTGATTTGCTACAGTATATAATGATAAGGTTATTGCATTGGTTTATACTAACTTATCTCATGAGTTCTTGTTGAGTTTTTTGTGGATGAAGCTTTTGAGATTTAGGAAAACCGTGATATGAGAAGAATTGAGGAGACACAAAAGCTCAAGCTTGGGGATGCCCAAGGCACCCCAAGATAATATTTCAATAAGTCTCAAGCATCTAAGCTTGGGGATGCCCCGATATGCATCCCACCTTTCCTCTTCAACTATTATTGGTTAGTATCGGTTGAGCCTAAGTTTTTGCTTCTTCACATGAGTTGTGCTATTCTTAGAATGTCATTTTATTTTCATTTTCTTCCTGTTTTAATAAATTACTTAGATCTTAAAGTTTGTAAATAAGAGAGAACCCTCAAATAGCTACCCATTTACATAACTACTCACTTGATCTTCACTTATATCTTTTTGGAGTAGCTTGTCATTTACCCTCGTGCTTCACTTTTATCCTATGAGTAATTTGTTGAATAAATTGAATATCATGAAGTCGAAATTAC
Organism: Triticum aestivum; assembly: GCF_018294505.1. NCBI lineage: Eukaryota > Viridiplantae > Streptophyta > Magnoliopsida > Poales > Poaceae > Triticum > Triticum aestivum. Next base: position 120,148,208 of record NC_057813.1, read on the forward strand.
ATGTTCATATCATGCCTAGTAGTGGCTTAACACTAAGTTTAGAAAGTGAAAGCTTTTCAAGCTTGACAATCACAATATTGGTCAGACAAGCAATTCACGAATAATTAGTATAAGGAAGAGAACTTTCACATGCAAATACACTATCTTGGAAATCTTTTGTGATTGTGAGCCCCCATCAAAATATTATATGCCAAAATTGTTGACGTTGGACAAGGAAGACAACGTAATGATTTATGTTTGTTCATATCACATAGAAGTTATATTGTCATAGATCCTTCAACATGTGGTGCTTGCCCCCTATCTCGCTTGCCAAAAATTCTGCACCAAGTAGAGATACTAATTGTGCATCCAAAAACCCTTAAACCCAATCTTGTTTTGAGAGTCCACCATACCTACCTAAGGATTGAGCAAGATCCTTCAAGTAAGTTGTCATCGGTGCAATAAGGCAATAAAAATTGCTTCTAAAAGTGTTAGATCATTTAGTGTAAGATAAAATTGAGCGTTGTACAAACTTGTGATGGCAAAGAATAAAACCGATAGACTGCATAATAAAGGTTGCTATCATAAGGGGCAATATAACATGACGTTCTTTTGCACTAAGGGGTTGAGCATAAAAACAAATAAGCGCATGGCAACCTCTGCTTCCCTCTGTGAAGGGCCTATCTTTTACTTTATGTATTTACTTTTATGCAAGATTCAAAGTTTTTCTTTCTATTCCTTTTTATTTTTCTCCTTTGGCAAGCATCATGTGGTGAGGAAAGATCTAGGCACATATGTCCAGCTGAATATGGGTAGCATGAGTTATTATTGTTGATATCACCCAAAGGTGAATATGTTGGGAGGCGAAACTATAAGCCCCTATCTTTCTATGTGTTCGGTTGAAATGTTTTGCTCATGTGTATGCGGTGAGTGTTAGCAATCATAGAAGACTATATGATGGTTGAGTATGTGGAGCTCTTACTTAGACTCTATTGAATAAGTTGAATTGCAATTGCTTGGTGACTGAGAACATAGGTTGTTGAGTTTCAAGAGAATTCATTGTTTGAACCGTAACATGTGAATTGGTTGCTACTATAACATGAGAAGTTTTATAAGAAAGAATTGTTGTTATGATGCTAGGAAAAGTGATTGAAATAATCATCGATCAAACTTATGCACTTTGCTAGCATTCACACTTCATAAGTTATTTGTTTTATCATTTACCTACTCGAGGACGAGTAGGAATTAAGCTTGGAGATGCTGATACATCTCCAACGTATCTATAATTTATGAAGTATTCATGTTGTTTTATTATCATTCTTGGATGTTTTAGAATCATTTTATAGCAACTTTATATCATTATTTGGGACTAACCTATTGACCCAATGCCCAATGCCAGTTGGTGTTTTTTGCTTGTTTTTTACATCGCAGGAAATCAATATCAAACGGAGTCCAAATTAAATGAAACTCCTGGAGGATTTTTTTGGGCCAGAAGAAAGCCAGTGGGCCAAAGAAGCACCTAGGGGGCTGCTCGGGGGGAGCAGCACCCACCAGGGCGCGCCAGGAGGCCCAGGCGTGCCCTGGTGGGTGCCGCCCACCTTTGGTGCCCCCTGAACCGCCTCTTCGCCCTATAAATTCCCAAATATTCCAAAACCCTTCGAGGTAGCCCTAGATCAGAACTTCCGCCGCCGCAAGGCCTCTGTATCCACGACATCCAATCTAGACCCTGTTCTGGCACCCTACCGGAGGGGGGAATCATCACCGGTGGCCATCTTCATCATCCCGATAGCCACCACGATGAGGAGGGAGTAGTCCACCCTCGGGGCTGAGGGTTTGTACCAGTAGCTATGTGTTTAATCTCTCTCTCTTGTGTTCTTGATATGTCATGATCTTGATGTATCACGGGCTTTGTTAATATAGTCGGATCATATGGTGTTTCCCCCTCTCTATCTTGTTGTGATGAATTGAATTTTTCCCTTTGAGATTTAGTTGTTATTGGATTGAATACTTTTATGGATTTGAGAACACTTGATATATGTCTTGCAGTTGAATACTCGTTGAGGGAGTCCTGAACTAGGGTGTGTCCGGATAGCCGAACTACCATCATCGGCCGGACTCCAAGACTATGAAGATACAAGATTGAAGACTTCGTCCCGTGTCCGGATGGGACTTTCCTTGGCGTGGAAGGAAAGCTTGGCGATGCGGATATGTAGATCTCCTACCATTGTAACCGACTCTGTGTAACCCTAGCCCTCTCCGGTGTCCATATAAACTGGGTGGCTTTAGTCCGTAGGACGAACAACAATCATACCATAGGCTAGCTTCTAGGGTTTAGCCTCCTTGATCTCGTGGTAGATCTACTCTTGTAACACACATCATAAATAGTAATCAAGCTGGACGTAGGGTTTTACCTCCATCAAGAGGGCCCGAACCTGGGTAAAACATCGTGTCCCTTGTCTCCTGTTACCATCTGCCTAGACGCACAGTTCGGGACCCCCTACCCGAGATCCGCCGGTTTTGACACCGACATTGGTGCTTTCATTGAGAGTTCCTCTGTGTCGTCACCGATAGGCTCGATGGCTTCTTCGATCATCATCAACGATGCAGTCCAGGGTGAGACCTTCCTCCCCGGACAGATCTTCGTATTCAGCGGCTTTGCACTGCTGGCCAATTCGCTTGGCCATCTGGAGCAGATCAAAAGCTACGCCCCTGGCCGTCAGGTCAGATTTGGAAGTTTGAACTTCACGGCTGACATCCGCAGGGACTTGATCTTCGATGGATTCGAGCCACAGCCAAGCGCGCCGCACTGTCACGACGGGCATGATTTAGCTATGCAGCCGGACAGTACCCTAGAGGCCGCACTCGAGCCCGCTCCGATTTTCAATTCGGAGCCGGCTGCGCAGATCGAGGATGGATGGCTAGACACCGCCTCGGGGGCTGCCACCTCCACGGTGATAGAGCCGAACACTGACCTTGTCCCTCATGAAGCTCGTGACTCCGAGGTGCCAGACTCCTTGCCGGACTCCGAACCTCCCGCGCCCCCTCCAATCGAATCCGATTGGGCGCCGGTCATGGAGTTCACCGCAGCGGACATCTTACAACACACACCTTTCGGCGACATCTTGAGTTTGCTAAAGTGTCTCTCGTTATCAGGAGAGCCCTGGCCGGACTGACGGTTGGGATGCGGATGACGAAGAAATTCAACGCCCACCCACCACCCACTTAGTAGCCACTATTGACGATCTAACCGACATGCTAGACTACGACTCCGAAGACATCGACGGTATGGACGACGATGCCGGAGACGACCAAGAACCAGCGCCTATCGGGCACTGGAAAGCCACCTCATCATATGACATATACATGGTGGATATCCCAAAGGATGGGAATGGCGAAGGAACAACGGAGGATGACCCCTCCAAGAAACAGCCCAAGCGCCGGCGTCAGCGGCGCCGCTCTAAATCCCGCCACAGCAAGAATGAAGACTCCGGCACCGGAGACAATAACACACCGAACAGTGCCGAAGACAACCCACTCCAGCAAGATTTAGCGCAGGAGGACGGAGACGCCAGCCCTCATGAGAGAGCGGCAGAAGAAGAGGTAGAGGATTATATGCCTCCCTCCGGAGATGAGGCAAGCCTCGACGATGACGAATTCGTCGTGCCTGAGGATCCCGTCGAACAAGAGCGTTTTAAATGCAGGCTTATGGCCATGGCAAACAGCCTCAAGAAAAAGTAGCAACAACTTAGAGCTGATCAAGATCTGCTAGCCGACAGATGGACTGAAGTCCTCGCGGCCGAAGAGCATGAGCTCGAACGCCCCTCCAAAAGCTACCCGAAACGCAAGCTGCTCCCCCGATTAGAGGAGGAGGCGTATGAACCTGCATCACCAGCAGACAATACGGCTGACCGACCACCCCGTGGTCGCGACAGAGAGGCCCCTAGGCCCTTCACTAGAGCCGTACCCCGGCATCGCTCGAAAAGCACAAGGCCACAGGGGAATGCTCCGGACTTGCGAGATATATTGGAGGATAAGGCAAGACAATCAAGATCGATCTATGGATCGCGTGGGCGCCCCATGATACGTGACGACAACCGTCGCGCCAGACACAGTAAGTCCGGCCGGGCCGAACAAAAGAGACAAAGCTCTTTTGAGCTCCATCGTGATATCGCCTAGTATAGAGGCGCCGCACACCCACTATGCTTCACAGATGAAGTAATGGATCATCAAATCCCCGAAGGGTTTAAACCCATGAATATTGAATCTTACGATGGCACAACAGACCCCGCGGTTTGGATCGAAGACTATCTCCTCCACATCTACATGGCCCGCGGTGACGATCTTCACGCCATCAAATATCTCCCACTCAAACTTAAAGGACCAGCCCGGCATTGGCTTAACAGCTTGCCAACAGAGTCAATCGGGAGTTGGGAAGACCTGGAAGCTGCATTCCTCGATAACTTCCAAGGCACATATGTGCGACCACCAGACGCCGATGACCTAAGCCACATAATTCAGCAGCCAGACGAATCGGCCAGACAATTCTGGACACGGTTCTTAACCAAGAAAAACCAAATCGTTGACTATCCGGATGCGGAGGCCCTCGCGGCCTTCAAGCATAACATCCGCGACGAGTGGCTTGCCCGGCACCTGGGACAGGAAAAGCCGAAATCCATGGCAGCCCTCACATCACTCATGACCCGCTTCTGCGCGGGTGAGGACAGCTGGCTAGCACGCAGCAACAACCTCAGCAAAAATTCTGGCAGTCCGGATATCAAGGACCGTAATGGCAGGTCGCGTCGCAACAAAAACAAACGCCGCATTAACGGAGATAATAGTGAAGATACGACAGTCAATGCTGGATTCAGAGGCTCTAAACCCGGTCAACGGAAAAAGCCATTCAAAAGAACTACTCCGGGTCCGTCCAATTTGGACCGAATACTTGACCGCTCATGCCAGATACACGGCACCCCCGAAAAGCCAGCCAACCACACCAACAGGGACTGTTGGGTATTCAAGCAGGAAGGCAAGTTAATTGCCGAAAACAATGACAAGGGGCTGCATAGCGATGACGAGGAAGAGACCCGACCATCGAACAATAGATGACAGAAGGGTTTCCCCCCACAAGTGCGGACGGTGAACATGATATACGCAACGCACATACCCAAAAGGGAGCGGAAGCGTGCACTCAGGGATGTATACGCGATGGAGCCAGTTGCCCCGAAGTTCAATCCATGGTCCTCCTGCCCGATCACTTTTGACCGAAGGGACCACCCCACCAGCATCCGCCACGGCGGATTCACCACATTGGTTTTAGACCCAATCGTCGATGGATTTCACCTCACCAGAGTCCTGATGGACGGTGGCAACAACCTGAATCTGCTTTATCAGGATACAGTGTACAAAATGGGCATAGACCCCTCAAGGATTAAACCTACCAAGACGACCTTTAAAGGCGTCATACCAGGTGTAGAAGCCAATTGTACAGGCTCAGTTACACTGGAAGTGGTCTTCGGATCCCCGGATAACTTCCGAAGCGAGGAGTTAATCTTCGACATAGTTCCGTTCCGCAGCGGCTATCATGCTTTGCTCGGACGTACCATGTTCGCAAAGTTCAACGCGGTGCCGCACTACGCATACCTCAAGATCAAGATGCCAGGCCCTCGAGGAGTCATCATGATCAACGGAAACACTGAATGCTCCCTCCGAACGGAGGAACATAAAGCGGCTCTCGCGGCAGAAGTACAGTGCAGCCTCTTAAGGCAACTCTCGAGTCCGGCCGTTAAGCGACCGGACATGGCTAAACGCGCCCGGAGTAACATACAACAAGACCACCTGGCACGTTCCGAGCATGCATAGCAGTGCGGCCCCAACCCCAGCCCCTGCAAAACGTCAAGACAGGTCCTTCGCGTACACCATTACGCTCTGAAGATACCATGGGCATGGGGAGAGGGGCACGACCACGATAGGCCCAGAATACGGCTCAACCACACCAGGGGCTCTCAAGTGTGTCGTTCTTTTTTTCTTTTTTCTTTTTGTTTTTACCCATAGGACTCCGTTCGTCAGAGGCCCTGTCCGGCAGCAGACCTGCCGAACTCACGATGCAACAGCCAGGGAAGGAGAAAGGCTACAATGAATATCCAGGTGGTCTCCATTACGAGCATTAAAAATGTTTTATACACCATTCTGCAGCCCACCCCCTGGAGGGGGACATGTTTAATAGTCCCACCCCTTGCTTATCGCACCATTTGTATCGTTCTACCTTTATAGCAGTTTTTCTTGAATAAGTAATGCAGCAACCTTTTGCTCCCAATTGCATTTCTTTCTTATACATATGTTCATTCATGACATGTTGCATCTGTACATTTTGGTATGGATAAATACACCAGGGGCTTATGTTTCCCGCATCATGGTGTGATAAGTCCGAACACTTTCACAAGTGCGGCACCCCGAACTTATAGCATTATATGCATCGGCTCCAAATCATGTCTTGGGTCAATAGTTGGGTTTGCCCGGCTCCCTTGTTTTGGTACCTTATGTTCCGTTGTATCGGCTAAGGTAGCACTGGGAGAACCACTGCGATTGCGCCCCAGTTGAGCTGGGCGAGCGCCTCAGTGGAGAAAGCTAAAACTGACCGTCATGATGAGGCGAGAGCTGGTCGCTGTTTGAGAGGTTTTTTGCGAGTCCCTAAAGACTTATGCCGCTTAGAGCGAGGAGCCGGCTTTTGTCCGGCCCAGGCGTGGATAGCGCCCCAAATTCGGCCTTCCGAAGACTAGGGGCTTCGCCGAAATTTAAAATTATAGAATTCTATGGCTAAGTGAGAGTGTTCAAGCATTATAAGTCCGGTTGCCTTGTTCGTTGTGTTGAGCGCCTCCCTAGATGGACCCAAAAATGGGAACAAGAGTGCTCAAGTTTATCCCGAACACCCCAGCACTCGTGGCATGGGGGCTGAAGCCGACGACTTGCCATCTCTCAGATTTGATAAACAGCCGCACAGAAGGTAATATTTTAAATTAACAAGCGTTGCTTAGCGCATATGAACTAAGTTTTCAGCGCACAGGATAACAAAATGCGAGTCTACTCAAATATTACATCTTTGGAGCACTCACCCGCAATAGTGCGGGCACCCTTCAGGACACTCTTATAATACATCTCGGGCGTGCGGTGCTCCTTGCCTTGCGGTGGCGGGTTCGTCACAAGCTTCTGGGCATCCATCTTGCCCTAGTGCACCTTTGCGCGGGCAAGGGCCCGACGGGCACCTTCAATACAGGCGGAGTGCTTGATGACTTCAACCCACGGGCGCGCATCCACCAGCCGCCGCACCAGGCCGAAGTAGCTCCCAGGCATGGCCTCCTTAGGCCACAGCCGAACTATGAGGCCCTTCATGGCCTGTTCAGCCGCCTTGTGGAGCTCGACCAGCTGCTTCAGCTGGTCGCTAAGGGGTACCGGATGTCCGGCCTCAGCATACTGAGACCAGAAGACCTTCTCTGTTGAGCTCCCCTCCTCGGCCCGGTAGAATGCGGCAGCATCGGACACGCTGCAAGGAAGATCTGCGAACACTCCTGGAGAGCTCTGAATTCGGGTAAGCGATAGGTAATTAACACTCACATGCTTACTTTGCATGAAAAATGCCTTACCCGCTGCTATTTTCTTCAACGCCTCGATTTCTTGGAGGGCTTTGTAGGCTTCGGCCTTAGTGGCTTTGGCACTCTCAAGAGCAGTTGCAAGATCAGACTCTCGAGTCTTCGAGTCACGCTCCAGGCTCTCATGTTTTTTCACGAGGTCCTGGAGCTCTTGCTGTACCTTTGCCACCCGCGCCTCCTGCTTCTCTCGCTCGGTGCGCTCCGCGGCCGGATTACGTTTGGCCGCGGCCACCGCCTCCTTCAGGGTCGCCACCTCGTTAGTGGCCCTTGCAATACCCACGTTATCCTTGTCATTCTTCTTGCAACCAAAATCCTTTTCTGTAAGGTACAATTTTAATAAGGTGTTACTCACCTTCCTTGTCCTTGAGCTGCTTCTTGGCACGGCCGAGCTCGTTCTCGGACCGCTCGAGGCTTTGCTTCAAAGCATTGACCTCCGCAATCAATGCGGCAGAGGTCAGCAGCGCAGCCTGCAATCCCATATTGACATATTTTTTATGACTCCTGCGTATATCTTTTTAGATCCTCAGTCCGGCTTTTCTTTCCGAACACCGAACCGAGCATCAGGGGCTACTGTCTATGCGGTACTATTTTACATAATCAAAATTCTTACCTCAAAGCCTGTTAGAAGGCTGCTGCAGGCTTCGGTCAGCCCGCTCTTGGCGAGCTGAACCTTCTGAATCACCGCACTCATGACAGTGCGGTGTTCCTCTTTGATGGAGGCGCCGTTGAGCGCCTCCAGCAAGCTATCCGGCGCCTCCGGTTGGACGGAGGCTGCCGGCGTCATGGTCTTGCCCTTCTTATGAAGGGGCCACCCGCCGGACTCCGGAGCCACTATGGGTTCCGGGGCCGAGTCCGGTGCAAAGTCCGGGAGGTTGTCCTGCGACACCTCCGGGGCCTCCTCCTCCTGGTGGGTCCCTTCCCGGGATCCCACCTCGGCATCGTCCGCGTCACGGGGGGTGGAGGCGGTCGGAAGAGAATCCATATCCAACGCACCTAAGGACCCGCTCGACAAAGCGGGAAGATCATCCTTGGGCGGACTGCAGGGTTGTATGCGGCGTTAGAAAGACATTGCGTGGCAAAAAAGAAAAACCATGAAGTTATCCAGGAGTCCGGATACTTACGATCTCGCCAGGGGCTTGGCCCTTGGAGGCCAGTCCTTGTCGTCATCACTGGTGTTGGCAGAGCAATCCGGGGAAAGAGTTTTTCCCTTCTTGGACCCTTCGGTCTCCCTCGTTGGGGAGGCCTTCCTTTTCCTCCCTCCCCCCGCTGGGGGAAAGGCTTTCTTCTCCTCCTCACCTTTGTGAGAGGAGTCGGCCTCGGAGTCGTCATCCGATAACACCTGAAAACGGGAACTCTTCCGAGGGCCCGTGGCCTTCTTCTTGGCCTTCTTCTCCGGCACCATGTGGGGTGCCGGAGCCAGCAGCCCTGTTAGACGGGCGTCCGCTGGATCCTCTGGTAATGGGGCCGGACAGATAGTCTGTTCGGCCTTCTTCAGCCACCCTTGTCAAAGGAAAGGGAGTTTAGATCCCGCATAGAGTCAAACTATGGAAAACAAACGTCCCGTAAAGGACAAAATCACTTACCTCGTCAGCCGGACGCTGCGAGCTGAATCCGTGATCTTCGGTAGCGGATGCGGGAGCCTCGGCGCCCTTGAACAGCACCTTCCAGACATCTTCATACGTAGTGTCGAAGAGCCCGCTCAAAGTCTGGTGCTGCGCCGGATCGAACTCCCACATGTTGAAGCCCCATCGTTGGCACGGGAGAATCTGGCAACGAGCATGACCTGGACTACGTTGACGAGCTTGAGCTTCTTGTCCACTAGCTTTTGGATACAGGCTTGGAGTCCGGTCAGCTCCTCCGAATCACCCCAAGTCCGACCGCTCTCTTTCCAGGAGGTGAGCCGTGTGGGGATGCCAGACCTAAATTCGGGGGCCGCTGCCCATTCAGGGTCACGCGGCTCGGTGATGTAGAACCACCCCGATTGCCACCCCTTGATGGTTTCCACGAAAGTGCCCTCAAGCCAAGTAACGTGGGACATCCTGCCCACCATGGTGCCTCCGCACTCTGCTTGGCTGCCCTTCACAACCTTCGGCTTGACACTGTAGGTCTTGAGCCACAAGCCGAAGTGGGGCTGGATGCAGAGGAAGGCCTCACACACGACGATAAACGCTGAGATGTTGAGGATGAAATTCGGGGCCAGATCATGGAAATCCAGGCCGTAGTAGAACATGAGCCCTCGGACAAAGGGATGGAGTGGGAAGCCCAGTCCGCAGAGGAAATGGGGAAGAAATACTACCCTCTCATGGGGCCTGGGGGTGGGGATGAGCTCTCCCTTGTCGGGGAGCCGGTGCGCGATGTTGCTGGACAAATATTCGGCGCTGCACAGCTTCTGGATCTGCCCCTCCGTGACGGAGGAGGCCATTCACTTGCCTCCCTCTATGGACATAGTTGGAGGAGGTTGAGGTAAGATGTGCGGACTTGGGTGCTGGAGCTCGAGTTCACGGAGATGGATAAGCCAAGGAGGAAGAAGGCGCAGGTAAAAGGGTTGGATCTTTATCCCCTTATATGGGCGGACACAAACATGCGTCCCCACCAACCTGATAAAACTCGCTTATCCCCCAAGCGCCGCAATCAATGGCGCGGTTGGGTTACCCACGTCCGTATTGATGGGAATCCCGGAATAAGGGGAACACGATCTCTGCTTGGACAAGACGTGCCAAGGAAACCGCTTCGCTAAAACGCTGAGGTGGTACAATAAAAACAATTCGAGTAAAGGCTTGGTAGTGGTGTGACGTCACGCCACGAAATACGTCAGCAGATTGAACTTGTGTAAATATTATTCTCTCTACGATGGTATGTGGAAATTATTTTGTAGAGCCGGATACTATCCTGGTGTTCACAATCTTCTATAAATTATTCGGAGGAGGAACCCGCCTTGCAATGCTGAAGACAATATGCGCGCCGGACTCGTCGTCATTGAAGCCTGGTTCAGGGGCTACTAAGGGTGTCCTGGACTAGGGGGTGTCCGGATAGCCGAACTACCATCATCGGCCGGACTCCAAGACTTTGAAGATACAAGATTGAAGACTTCGTCCCGTGTCCGGATGGGACTTTCCTTAGAGTGGAAGGCAAGCTTGGCGATGCGGATATGTAGATCTCCTACCATTGTAACCGACTCTGTGTAACCCTAGCCCTCTCCGGTGTCTATATAAACCGGATGGCTTTAGTCCGTAGGACGAACAACAATCATACCATAGGCTAGCTTCTAGGGTTTAGCCTCCTTGATCTCGTGGTAGATCTACTCTTGTAACACACATCATCAATATTAATCAAGCAGGACGTAGGGTTTTACCTCCATCAAGAGGGCCCAAACCTGGGTAAAACATCGTGTCCCTTGTCTCCTGTTACCATCCGCCTAGACGCACAGTTCGGGACCCCCTACCCGAGATCCGCCGGTTTTGACACCGACACTCGTGGTGACAATAGGGTATCATATTAATCCACTTGATATATGTTTTGGCACTCAACTCCCTGCTCCTACTGGGGTTGCAGAGCGACGCAACCCGCCGCTGGCTAAACCCCCAAATTCGGTGGCACGATGGGTGATCCCAGCGCATTAGTTTCTGGGCCACGGAGGCGCGTATCTTGAGGGGTGGTGAACAGCTGAGTGGGCTCAAGGTTGGGTGGAAGGCGACGATGTCTTTGCTTGTGGACTGCCTCTGAAGTGTTCCGGCGTTGCTCCAAGTGCCAAGCTTTGGTCCTAAGTCGTTCGGCCTCAGCCCGTATCTCAGACTGTAAACCCACCAGGATCTTGGTTATCTAATCGTGGAGTTTGGTTATCTCAGAGTTGCACTCAGCCTGGTTCTCGGGTGTTACTAGCGTGGCGAGGAGTGTGGTAAGCGTCGTAGCCAGCCCGGTCAGATCTTGAGCCGGCGATGATGCCGATGCAGGGTAAGAGGTTCTGTGCCAGCCGCCGCTGCCGGGTCAGTCGTGAGGTTCGTGCCAGCCATGTTGATGGCAGACCGAGCGGGTGGGTCGAAGGAATCTTGGGCTGGTCCACCCTCAAGGTCACCCCCAAGCATGCCGTCGTGAAGTGGGAAAATTGATTCTCCATCACTTGAGGAGAAATCGTCATTGGAGTGGATGACCGTGTCACCATTAGAGGATGAGCTGCCCGAGTAGTCGTCCCCTTGGGTGAAACCAATGAACATGTTCATCGGTCGGGCGAATCGCTCGTCCTGATCCGGCTTGATCATGTTGGTGAAGATATGCGGCTCAAGTTCAGATCCTCCAGCCTTGCGAGGCATGGTGGGTCTTGTGGCAGCTCTAACCAAGGAGGGTCGCATTTGCCAAGCCGATTCAATGACGTCAATGGGGGTGTCCAGCTTGGGTTTGGATCCATCAGTTTTGCCGATGAAGACGTGGATTCTGCCAAAGGGGACCCGGTACCCATACTCAATCGAGTTGGCCTTGGGGGCCCAAGCCAAATCGTTGATGTAGAGCTTGTCACGACAACTCTTGGTCATGCGGCTGATGATGTAACCTTCGAGTCCCGGAGGAGGACCCTTCGAATACTCAACACCACCATGCGACAGCCCCACGGTGGTTGCCAACTGTCGTGGTATTTTCACGGCAAATGTCCTCGTAGGACTTAGTCGCGAGGCCATCACGTCGAGTGGTAGATCGAAGGGGTTAAGTGGACACAAAAGACACAAGGGTTTACCCAGGTTTGGCCCCTCTCGATAGAGGTAAAGCTTACTTCCTGCTTGGATGTATTGATGATGATCTTGATTACAAAGGTGCACTTGGCAAGCCTAGTTCTCAAGAGATTGTCCGTTGTTTCTCTAACCCGGGGCTCCCCTTTATATATAGGCTGAGGCCCGAGGTGTACACTAGAGTCCAAGCCAGAATAAGTTCGTGCACAATTCTACATCTTGCCTCCTAGGAAAGGAAAGCTCATACATCGGTTTATGAGTTGGGCCAAGCCTGGTCCATCGTAAATCGGCCCACGGCAGCGGGCGACTTAATCTTCTGGCAAGCTACAGTCCACTGCTACGTCTCCAACGTATCTATAATTTATGAAGTACTCATGCTATTTTATTATCATTCTTGGATGTTTTACAATAATTTTATAGCAAGTTTATATCATTTTTGGGACTAACCTATTGATCCAGTGCCCAGTGCCAGTTTTTGTTTTTTGCTTGTTTTTACATCGCAGCAAATCAATATCAAACAGAGTCCGAATGCAACGAAACTCCCAGAGGATTTTTTGGGCCAGAAGAAAGCCAGTGAGCCAAGGAAGCACCTGGGGGCTGCTCGGGGGGAGCAGCACCCACCAGGGTGCGCCAGGAGGCCCAGGCGTGACCTACTGGGTACTTCCCACCTCGGGTGCCCCCTGAACCGCATCTTCGCCCTATAAATTCCCAAATATTACAAAACCCTTTGGGGTAGCTCTAGATCAGAAGTTGCGCCGCTGCAAGGCCTTTGTATCCACGAGATCCAATCTAGACACCATTCCGCCACCCTGCCGGAGGGGGGAATCATCACCGGTGGCCATCTTCATCATCCCGGCGGCCACCATGATGAGGAGGGAGTAGTCCACCCTCGGGGCTGAGGGTTTGTACCAGTAGCTATGTGTTTAGTCTCTCTCTCTTGTGTTCTTGAGATGTCACGATCTTGATGTATCGCGGGCTTTGTTAATATAGTCGGATCATATGGTGTTTTCCCCTTTCTATCTTGTTGTGATCAATTGAGTTTTTCCCTTTGAGATTTTGTTGTTGTCGGATTGAATACTTTTATGTATCTGAGAACACTTGATATATGTCTTGCAATTGAATACTCGTGGTGACAATGGGGTATCATATTGATTCACTTGATATATGTTTTGGCACTCAACTCACGGATTCCCGAGGTGACATTGGGGTAATCTATGCATAGGGGTTGATGCACATTCTTGTCTTTGTTTCTCCGGTAAAAATCTTGGGGCACTCTTTGAAGTTCTTTGTGTTGGATTGAATATTATAAATTTGAATTTGCTTTGGTGTTATTTTAGTACAAACTCTAGGATAGATCGAACGGAAAGAATAGCTTTGTGTTATTTTAGTACAGACTCTTGGATAGATCGAACGTAAAGAATAGGTTTGAGGTGGTTTCGTACGGTACACACAATTCCGTCTTATGTTCTCCGCTAGATAGGAACTTTGGAGTGATTCTTCATCGCACTTTGAAGGATGGTTATATGATCCAACTATGTTAGCATTGTTGAGAGATTGCACTAGTGAAAGTATGCACCCTAGGCCTCATTTTCCATTATTGCAATATCGTTTGTGCTCCATTTTATCATTTACTACCTTGCTATTTTTTATTGTTCGCACTAGAAAAACTCATATCTACTATCCGTACTACACTTTTATCACCATCTCTTCGCCGAACTAGTGCACCCATACAATTTGCTATTGTATTGGGTGTGTTGGGGACACAAGAGATTTCTTGTATTTGATTGTAGGGTTGCTTGAGAGATACTATCTTCATCCTATGCCTCCCACGGATTGATAAACCTTAGGTCATCCACTTGAGGGAAAATTGCTACTCTACAAAACTCTGCGCTTGGAGGCCCAACACGTGTCTACAAGAATAAAGTTGCGTAATAGACACCACCCACCTGGCCTGGTCCTTCGTAAGTCGCCATCACCACTGACCCGTCTCTAAATGGGCGGGTCATATCCTGGGGTTATATCCCCAACAATGGGCCTTTAGCAGGCCAAAATGCATGTTGGGCCTCAATTTTCAATAGTTGGCCATGAGCCTTTAGCAGGCTGAAATGTACACCGGACCATTATTGGCCCATTTATATGACGGGCCATTACAAGGCCGTAACATATCTCGAGCCTTGGTTGGACCACTAATATCATGGGCCTCTAAGAAGTCGAAAGCTTTGTAGAGGCATCAATGGGCCAAATTATACGATAGGCCATTAACAAGCCCAAAATCAGGTTGGGCTGAACTATTGCCACCGTGATCATGGGCCGTTAATGGGCCGAATGTCGCGTCGGACCATATATGGCCCATGGCAGCACAGTCCATTACCAGGCTGAAACATACACCTAGCTAAAATGGGCCCATGTCTACATCGGGCCTCCAATAGGCCGAAAACTCACTGGGCTGTAATTGGGCCCAAAGACTAAGTGAACAATTAACGGGCCAGATCTGGTGGTGGGCCATCAATGAGCCATGTTTAAGGAGGTCGTTAGTGGGAAAGCCCACTAGTAATTGAGTATTCATATAGGCCTTTGACTGGGTCGTCCTTTTTAACCTATATGGGCCTCTGCTAGGTTGGGCCACGTGTCAATGTATCATTGGCACGTCCCCTCCATTGGATGGATGACATCTGGCCCATCCCAGAGCCGACACATGTTTGTGCTTCCTCCGGCCAATGAGAATTTTACACGTGGAAAATTACCATTGGTCGTTGTTGTTAACGGCTTATCGGATCCAAAACCGGACCCGACAGCTTAACAACGACCAGTTACGGTGGATGCCACGTGTCGGTTACCCTTGAGGAAAGCACTTCCATGACGCGCCATTTATCATTATGGAAGTGGACACTTTCGTGATGATAATTTTAGTATTTTCATGGAACACTTCTACGATAACACAGGTATTACTATCTTGATTCTGTCATAAAATCATCATGGATGTACATGCATGACAGAAAAGGTGACCTACTGCGACAAACACGTATCATCATGGAATTGTTTTTTTGTATTGCATCGCTCTTGAATATTCATCACTTCGGGACCAAATTCATATCTTATGCAAATTACCATTACTATTATCAACTGTCAAAAATATATAAGTGATGCATGAGTGTCGGGGTACACAAACAGGGGTGTATGTTTTTCCCTGGCTTGTGCATGGATGATACGTCCATTTTGCATCATGTTTATCTACTATTATCTATGTTGTTTTAGTGCATAATAATGCCTTTTGGAGTAATTCTAATGCCATTTCTCTCATAATATGCAAGGTACACACAGGGGGGGGGGATGCCGGCAGCTGGAAATCTGGACCTGAAAAAGCTACGTCAGGCTACCTATTCTGCACAACTCCAAATGAGCTGCAACTTCATGAGGACTTTTTTTATGGAATAAATGAGAATTTTTGGAGCAAATAAGTACCATAGGGGGGCCACCAGGTGGGCATAACCCACCTGGGCACGCCAGGAAGCCCAGGCGTGCCCTAGTGGGTTATGCTCGCCTCGGCCCACCTCTGGTGCCCATCTTCTGGTACATAAGTCATTTTGACCTTGAAAAAGTAAGGAGAGGACTTTTAGGATGAAGCGCCGCCATCTTGAAACGGAACCTAGACAGGAGCACTTTTTCCCTCTGGTGGAGCGATTCCGTCGGGGGAACTTCTCTCCCAGAGGGGGAAATCATCGTCATCATCATCGCCAAAAACTCTCCCATCTTGGGGAGGGCTATCTCCATCAACATTTTTAGCAACACCATCTCCTCTCAAAACCTAGTTCATCTCTTGTGTTCAATCTTTGTACCGGAACTAAGGATTGGTGCTTGTGGGTGACTAGTAGCACTACAAAAAAAGACACATCCGTGACATTTTGGACCGAACGAAAAAAAATTCTGTCATACTTATGACACTTCTATGACGATAATTGTGACAAACCCGATATCATCATAGATGTGGTGGGCTCCTACTTCTATGACAAAAAATCATGACAGAAAATGGGCTTTTCGTCCTGGGCGGGCCGGAGATGCAGCTGCATGACATTCTTTGGGCCGTCCATGACGGAAAAAACCATGGTAGAAGCGAGGGCGAGGAAAATTTCGAGGAGTTCCCGATTACGGTGGGTGGTCGGGGGCCGAGTGATGCACGTTTCTCTTGTACTATATGCGCGTGGGTGCGAGGCATTGGGCCCTAACTGAACCCGAGGATTGCACTGCAGGCTACGCGTTACTGAACCCGAGCGATCGAGCGATTCCTTCGCTACTGCTGCTAACTGAAGCCAATCGATGCTGCTTCTGGATGAACAGTGAGCCTTGCTGGGGGGGGGGGTGGATGAACAGTTCCCGGTGGGGGTGGATGAACATGACCCCATGGTGTTGCCTCTAGATGAACAGGACCCCGATCGATCGAGCCGGTTGGGGCCGGATGAATAGGACCACGTGGAGGGCTGGATGAACAGGATGACCCCATGGAGGGCTGGTTGAATAGTAGACGATGGAGGGCTGGATGAACAGTTGCCCGTGGAGGGGTGGTTGAACAGGAGCCCGTGGAGAGGGCTGGTTGAATAGTAGCCGGTGGAGTAGCGCATGGTGGAGGCTGGATGAATGATACGTCTCCAACGTATCTATAATTTTTTATTGTTCCATGCTATTATATTACCCCTTTTGGATGTTCATGGGCTTTATTTTACACATTTATATCATTTTTGGGACTAACCTACTAACCGGAGGCCCAACCCGTATTGCTGTTTTTTTTGCCTATTTCAGTATTTCGAAGAAAAGGAATATCAAACGGAGTCCAAACGGAATGAAACCTTCGGGGGCGTGATTTTTGGAACGCCCCCATAGGGCGCGCCCCCTGTCTCGTGGGCTCCTCGGGCGGCCACCGACGTACTTCTTCCTCCTATATAAGCCTACGTACCCCAAAAACATCCAGGGAGCCAATGAAACACAATTTCCACCACCGTAACCTTCTGTATCCGCGAGATCCCATCTTGGAGCCTTCGCCGGCACTCTGCCGGAGGGGGAATCGACCACGGAGGGCTTCTACATCAACACCATAGCCCCTCCGATGAGTTGTGAGTAGTTTACCATAGACCTTCGGGTCCATAGTTATTAACTAGATGGCTTCTTCTCTCTTTTTGGATCTCAATACAATGTTCTCCCCCTCTCTTGTGGAGATCTATTCGATGTAAACTCTTTTTGTGGTGTGTTTGTCGAGATCCGATGAATTGTGGGTTTACGATCAAGTTTATCTATGAGAAATATTTGAATCTCCTCTGAATTCTTTTATGTATGATTGAGTTATCTTTGCAAGTCTCTTCGAATTATCAGTTTGGTTTGGCCTACTAGATTGATCTTTCTTGCCATGGGAGAAGTGCTTAGCTTTGGGTTCAATCTTGCGGTGTCCTTACCCAGTGACAACAGGGGTTGCAAGGCACGTATTGTATTGTTGCCATTGAGGATAAAAAGATGGGGTTTATATCATATTGCATGAGTAGATCCCTCTACATCATGTCATCTTGCTTAATGTGTTACTCTGTTCTTATGAACTTAATACTCTAGATGCAGGCAGGAGTCGGTCGATGTGTGGAGTAATAGTAGTAGATGCAGGCAGGAGTCGGTCTACTTGTTGCGGACGTGATGCCTATATACATGATCATGCCTAGATAATCTCATAATTATTCGCTTTTCTATCAATTGCTCGACAGTAATTTGTTCACCCACCGTAATACTTATGTTATCTTGAGAGAAGCCTCTAGTGAAACCTATGGCCCCCGGGTCTATCTCTTATCATATTTGCTTCCAACCTACTTTTATTTGCATGTTTACTTTTTGCATCTATATTATAAAATACCAAAAATATATTTATCTTATCATACTATCTCTATTAGATCTCACTTTCGCAAGTGGCCGTGAAGGGATTGACAACCCCTTTATTGCGTTGGTTGCGAGTTCTTTATTTGTTTGTGTAGGTGCGTGGGACTTTTGAGGAGCCTCCTACTGGATTGATACCTTGGTTCTCAAAAACTGAGGGAAATACTTACGCTACTATTGCTGCATCACCCTTTCGTCTTCAAGGAAAACCAACGCAAGCTCAAGACGTAGCAAGAAGGATTTCTGGCGCTGTTGCCGGGGAGGTCTTCTCTCAAGTCAAGACATACCAAGTACCCATCACAAACTCATCTCCCTCGCATTTACATTATTTGCCATTTGCCTCTCGTTTTCCTCTCCCCCACTTCACCCTTGCCGTTTTACTCGCCCTCTCTTTCCCAATCTCCTCCTCTCTTCCCTTTGCTTTCCCGTTGCTATGGCCGAATCAAAAAGAACTAAGGGCTCTTTCCTAGGTTCTGGAACCTTGGATAACCCCTCTATCCTCTCTAAGCTCATAAATAATGATGCTATGGAAAGACCCACCGGGGTCACCAATAAGAGCTTGAATAATTTTGATGAGGATGACTCTAGAATTTTTCGCTATTTACTTGATGAGTCTTTAAAAGATGCTTGGGATAGGTTATTAAGGATTCAGGCTAGCTATGTGCCACAATATCAAATTGAAGTTTACTTAAAAAGTTTCTATGTTGGCTTGCCTGCTTCTTTCAAACAAGTTTTAGATTCTATTTTTGAAGAAGGTTTTCTTGAAGGGGATGCTATAGATACTTATGAAAAAATGAAAACCATATTTGGGCACCCTATGAATGATAAGGTTGAATCAACTACTGTCTTGTGCTTTTATCAAAATGAAATTATAAAAGAAATGAAGTCTAGCCTAGATGCAAATTTCCGTAATGTGCTTAATCTTACTTCATCCATTAATGGCAATGTGCTTACCCTAAATAAAATAATGAATGCCATTGAAAGGAGATCCTCCTTTTCCTTTCCGCGTGCCAAAGATGGCACTACTTAGATCTATCTTCGCTTTTATGCCTAGCTAGGGGCGTTAAACGATAGCGCTAGTTGGGAGGTAACCCAATTTTCTTTGTGTTTTTTGTTTTTGTTCCTGTTTAGTAATAAATCTTGCATCTTCCTTCTGTTTAGATGTGTTTTTTATCTTTTAATTAGTGTTTGTGCCAAGTAGAACCTATAGGATAACCTATGATGATAGTTGATTTGATTCTGCTGAAAAATAGAAACTTTGCGCGCATGAATTTAGTTTTGTTAAATCACAGAAACGTGATTTTGCGTTGATTATTTTTTCTTCTGATCAATAGACAAATTGTACAGGTCTTTCTATTTTGGTAAGATTTTTAGAGTTCCATAAGTTTGCGTTAGTTACAGATTGCTACAGACTGTTCTGTTTTTGACAGATTCTGTTTTTCGTGTGTTATTTGCTTATTTTGATGCATCTATGGCTAGTAAAATAGTTTATAAACCATAGAGAAGTTGGAATACAGTAGGTTTAACACCAAAATAAATAAATAATGAGTTCATTACAGTACCTTATGTGGTGGTTTTGTTTTCTTTCACTAACGGAGCTTATAAGATTTCCTGTTGAGTTTTGTGTTGTGAAGTTTTCAAGTTTTGGGTAAAGCTTTAATGGATTATGGAATAAGGAGTGGCAAGAGCCTAAGCTTGGGGATGCCCATGGCACCCCAAGATATTCAAGTATAGCCAAAAGCCTAAGCTTGGGGATGCCCTGGGAAGGCATCCCCTCTTTCGTCTTCGTTCATTGGTAACTTTACTTGGAGCTATATTTTTATTCGCCACATGATATGTGTTTTGCTTGGAGCATCGTGTATTATATTAGTCTTTGGCTTTTAGTTTACCACAATCATCTTTACTGTACACACCTTTTGGGAGAAGCCTACTTGATTGAATTTGCTAGCCTCTCATGCTTCACTTATATCTTTTTGAGAGTCTTTTAGAACAGCATGGTATTTGCTTTGGTTATAAAATTGGTCCTAGAATGGTAGGCATCCAAGTTGGGTATAATAAAAACTATCATAGGAAGTGAATTGGATACTATGATCAATTTGATACTTGATAATTGTTTTGAGATAGGGAGGTAGTGATATTAAAGTCATGCTAGTTGGGTGATTATGAATTTAAAGAATGCTTGTGTTGAAGTTAGCAAGTCCCATAGCATGCACGTATGGTTAAAGTTGTGTAACAAATTTGAAACATGAAGTGTACCTGGCTTGTGCATCCTTATGATTGGCTGTCGGGGACGAGCGATGGTCTTTTCCTACCAATCTATCCCCCTAGGAGCATGCGCGTAGTGCTTGATTTTTGATGACTTCTAAATTTTTGCAATAAGTATGTGAGTTCTTTGGACTAATGTTGAGTCCATGGATTATACGCACTTTTACCTTTTCGCCATTGCTAGCCTCTTCGGTACCGTGCATCGCCCTTTCTCACCTTGAGAGTTGGTGCAAACTTCACCGGTGCATCCAACCCCATGATATGATACGCTCTATCACACATAAACCTCCTTATATCTTCCTCAAAACAGCCACCATACCTACCTATTATGGCATTTCCATAGCCATTCCGAGATATATTGCCATGCAACTTTCCACCGTTCGTTTATCATCATCATGACATACTTTACTTTTGTCATATTGCCATTGCATGATCATGTAGTTGACATCGTATTTGTGGCAAAGCCACCATGCATAATTTTTCATACATGTCACTCTTGATTCATTGCACCATCCCGGTACACCGCCGGAGGCATTCATATAGAGTCATATCTTGTTCTAGTTTCGAGTTGTAATTCATATGTTGTAATCAATAGAAGTGTGATGATCATCATTATTAGAGCATTGCCCAAAAAGAAAAAAAAAAGAAAGGCCAAAAGAAAAAAAGGGCCAAAGAAAAAAAAGAAAAAAAAAGAAAAAAGGGCAATGTTACTATCTCTTTTTCCACACTTGTGCTTCAAAGTAGCACCTTGTTCTTCATGTAGTGAGTCTCATATATTGTGCTTCAAAGTAGCACCATGTTTTTTATATAGTGAGTCTCATAAGTTGTCTTTTTCATACTACTGGGAATTTTTCATTATAGAACTTGGCTTGTATATTCCTACGATGGGCTTCCTCAAATGCCCTAGGTCTTCGTGAGCAAGCAAGTTGGATGCACACCCACTAGTTTTCTTTTGTTGAGCATTCATTTATAGCTCTAGTGCATCCGTTGCATGGCAATCCCTACTCCTCATGTTGACATCAATTGATGGTCATCTCCATAGCCCGTTGATTATCCTCGTCAATGTGAGACTTTCTCCTTTTTTCACTCCACACAATCCCCATCATCATATTCTATTCCACCCATAGTGCTATATCCATGGCTCACACTCATGTATTGCGTGAAGGTTGAAAAAGTTTGAGATTATTTAAGTATGAAACAATTGCTTGGCTTGTCATCGGGGGTATAGAAGTTGGGAACATCTTTGTGTGACGAAAATGAAGCATAGCCTAACTATATGATTTTGTAGGGATGAGCTTTCTTTTGCCATGTTATTTTGAGAAGACATGCTTACTTTGATTAGTATGCTTGAAGTGTTACTATTTCTTTTATCAATATGAACTTTTATTTTGAATCATTTGGATCTGAACATTCATGCCACAATAAAGAAAATTACATTGAGAATTATGCTAGGTAGCATTCCACATCAAAAATTTCTTTTTTATCATTTACCTACTTGAGGACGAGCAGGAATTAAGCTTGGGGATGCTTGATACGTATCCAATGTATCTATAATTTTTGATTGTTCCATGCTATTATATTACCCCCTTTGGATGTTTATGGGCTTTATTTTACACATTTATATCATTTTTGGGACTAACCTACTAACCGGAGGCCCAACCCGTATTGCTGTTTTTTTGCCTATTTCAGTATTTCGAAGAAAAGGAATATCAAACGGAGCCCAAACAGAATGAAACCTTCAGGAGCGTGATTTTTGGAACGAACGTGATCCAGAGGACTTGGAGTGCAAGTCAAGAAGCAGCCGAGGCGGCCACGAGAGGGTAGGGCGCGCCCCCTGTCTCGTAGGCCCCTCGGGCAGCCACCGACGTACTTCTTCCTCCTATATAAGCCTACGTACCCCAAAAACATCCAGGGAGCCAACGAAACACAATTTCCACCACCGTAACCTTCTGCATCCGCGAGGGGAATCGACCATGGAGGGCTTCTTCATCAACACCATAGCCCCTCCGATGAGTTGTGAGTAGTTTACCATAGACCTTCGGGTGCATAGTTATTAGCTAGATGGCTTCTTCTATCTTTTTGGATCTCAATACAATGTTCTCCCCCTCTCTTGTGTAGATCTATTCGATGTAAACTCTTTTTGCGATGTGTTTGTCGAGATCCGATGAATTGTGGGTTTATGATCAAGTTTATCTATGAGAAATATTTGAATCTCCTCTGAATTCTTTTATGTATGATTGAGTTATCTTTGCAAGTCTCTTCGAATTATCAGTTTGGTTTGGCCTACTAGATTGATCTTTCTTGCCATGGGAGAAGTGCTTAGCTTTGGGTTCAATCTTGCGGTGTCCTTACCCAGTGACAGCAGGGGTTGCAAGGCACGTATTGTATTGTTGCCATCGAGGATAAAAAGATGGGGTTTATATCATATTGCATGAGTTTATCCCTCTACATCATGCCATCATGCTTAATGTGTTACTCTGTTCTTATGAATTTAATACTCTAGATGCAGGCAGGAGTCGGTCGATGTGTGGAGTAATAGTAGTAGATGTAGGCAGGAGTCGGTCTAGTTGTTGCGGACGTGATGCCTATATAATCTCATAATTATTCGCTTTTCTATCAATTGCTCGACAATAATTTGTTCACCCACCGTAATACTTATGCTATCTTGAGAGAAGCCTCTAGTGAAACCTATGGCCCCCGGGTCAATCTCTTATCATATTTTCTTCCAATCTACTTTTATTTGCATCTTTACTTTTTGCATCTATATTATAAAATACCAAAAATATATATCTTATCATACTATCTCTATTAGATCTCACTTTCGCAAGTGGCCGTGAAGGGATTGACAACCCCTTTATTGCGTTGGTTGCGAGTTCTTTGTTTGTTTGTGTAGGTGCGTGGGACTTTTGAGGAGCCTCCTACTGGGTTGATACCTTGGTTCTCAAAAACCGAGGGAAATGCTTACGCTACTATTGCTGCATCACCCTTTCCTCTTCAAGGAAAACCAACGCAAGCTCAAGACGTAGCAATGAACATGAGCCCGTGGATGAACAATCGTAGGTGGAGGCTGGAGGAGGTCGACGGTGGATGAATAGTAGCCCGTGGAGGCTGGAGGAGGTCGACGGTGGAGATGAATTGTATCCCGTGGAGTCCCGTTTTGCGGTACGCCACACCCCTCCCGATGAACAGGACCCCGTTTCGACCGTAGCGCTCTAACACAAGTCCGTTTCCTCTGTTTTGTGGTACGCCACACCCCTCCCGATCAACAGGACCCGGTTTCAACCGTAGGAGGTCCAACAAAAGTCCTTTTCCTCCATTTTGCGGTACACAAGACCCCTCTCGATGAACAAGATCCTGTTTCGATTGTGGCCGGTCAAACACAAGGCCGTTTCCTCCATTTTGCGGTATGCCAGGCCTCGTTTCCACTAGTTGTTCCGTCCAAGCCCTCCTGATGAACACGATGACGCATCACATTCCGACCCAACCGATTGTCTCCCCATGAACACGACGACGACATGGTTTCTCCGTTCCGACCCAGCCATGTACATGAGCCCTGGCTGTACGTATGCGCGAGTAGGCGTTTGAGACCCCGCCCGTATGTACGTATGTGGCCATATTTACTTTCTTGCACCCTGGCCGTTGTACGTACGTGTACATGCTACATGCGCGCCTCTACTATGACACGTGCGCATCTACATTGACCAGTATGTACGTACATGTTCATGACCAGAATGACAACACTACATATGCTTCGACCAGGTGGGTCCCGACTGTCAGGCATTTCCTTGCGTGCGAAGATGTAGCTGGTGGGTCCCAACAGTAAGGGGGGCAAATCGGTTTTTTACTCGGACGCACTTCCTTGCGTGTGAAGATGTAGCTGGTGGGTCCCAGCAGTCAGGGGGGAAGCGTTTTTTTTTGCAAAATATAGTGGCCCGTCCGGTGGGTCCCTACTGTCAGGTGGAGGAATAATTATTTTGCACGTAATAAGAGGCTAATTCCTTGCGTCTGCCCTGGACCTAGCTGTCAGCCTATCAACGTACAATACTCTTCTGATGGAAGTCGTTCCTTGACCACGTTGACCACGCCGCACCGAGAGCAGCAGGGCGGTGGACGACGGAGAGGCCTAGGAAGGGGACGACACGGAGCCGGGGAAGAGGCGATAGTGGATGCCCACGCGTAGAGGAGTATGAGGTTCACTGGTTCGGCTGCGGTATGAGGCTAGCGTCGCCGCAGAATAATAGGGGGTGTGGGTGAGTAGAGGGATGGCCTGGCGAGCGGTGGGAGTAGTAGGGGGCGGTGAGGCCTCCGCGGCACCACAACCGGCCACGGGAGGCAGGAGCGGGCGGCACGACCGACGCTGGTTTGGGCGGCTGGAGCAAGAAGACCAGAGGTTGAAGAAGCACTACGGCCGTTGGATGGACATCGTACGGTCGCTGGAGTTAGAGTTGTTCATATTGACTAAGTTGACAAAGCCCTTCGTCCCCGTCAATTTAGTTGGCCCACAAGTCAGCCTCCCATCATGGTGGGTCGCAGCTAGCAGGGGGTATTCATTTTTTTGTGCGTAATAAGGAGGCACTTCCTTGTGTGCGAAGATATAGCTGGTGGGTCCGACCTGTCAGCAGGGGGGGGGGACGTTTTTTTTCACGAAATACAGAGGCCCTTCCTATGGGTCCCAGCTGTCAGGTGGAGGAATCATTATTTTGCGCGTAATAAGGAGGCATTTCCTTGCATGCGGCCATGGACCCAGCTATCAGCCTCTCCGCGCACAGTCTACTTCTGATGGTGTCGTTCATTGACCACATTGACCATGCCGCGCCGAACGCATCCAAGGTGGTGGACAACGGCGAGGCCCCGGACAACAACGAGCCGGAGATGGGAATACCTGGGAGTAGAGTCGCAGACAGAGAGGTGTACGAGGGTTAACTGGTTCTGGTGCGGTGTGGTTCGGCAGTTGGTTGAGAAGAACAGGAGGTGTGGAGGGGTGGAGGGATGGCCTATCCAGCGGTGGAGTAGTGCTTCACAGAGAAGCGTGCTAAGCAGAGCTGCTAGCAGCAGGAGGCGGGAGGTGGTCCCGGCGGCGCTGGAGGAAGAAGACGAGAGATTGAAGATGGATGCTAGTCGTTGGATGTAAATCCAACGACTAACAATGTCAGAATCATTTGTTGGCTAAGTTGACAACGACTTGCATTGGCTTCGACCTATTGGCCCACATTTCAGCCTCCAAAAATGTGGCACGCATTCAACACATTTTTTCAGAATTTACAGTCTTTTTTTGCGGGGTAGAATTTATAGTCAATTTGATCTTTTTTTGAATTACAGTCCATTAGCTGGACTGGGTGAACAAATAATGTCGTCTCCATGCGGCCCATTTATTTTTTTTCCTAAAAAATTATAGGCCATTTGCACTTTCTCGAAATACACGATTTTGATGTGCTGATTCTAATTATAATGTTGGGTTGGGCCAGCAATGTTATCAAAAAATAAACAGGAGCTGAGCATTTTGTTATAAATATATTTAAATAATAAGTGATTTATTATTACATTTGTCCTTAAATCATACCAAGCTTTTGTACACAATCACTAGGATTTTCGTGCCAAAAAAATCCATGATTTTATTGTTAAGAAATTATTTTTATAAGTTAATAAGATGTGGGATATTGTTTTCTTACACATGTAAGTATCTGTTAAATATATGATGACAATAAAAATAATATATAATAACATATAAAATAATTTAAATATATGTAATATAGTTAGAAGGAAAACATAAGTTGGACCAGGCGTTCCTATTCTTATATAGAAAAATAGAACAGACCTCTGCACTTTCTTCAAAAAAACAATATAAATTGGTTTGCCGATGTTTCAGGAAAAATAAAACCTCGGATGGGAGGTCCATAGGCCGGTCGATAGATGACGACCCTCAAGAAAGTACAAACCGGCATGTCGTGGGCTGCGCATGTTAAAAAAGAAAGCCTAGACGGGGCAGCCCAAATCCCAGCTGATACTTGCTGCCCCAGTGATAATAAATGATACCTGCCAGCTCCCCGGCTTCATTGTGAATTTATCTCCTATAGTAACTATTTTGAAGCACCTAAAAATGTAACTATGTTGATAAACCCGTGGACCCCAATGTCATTATAGCATTAGGAGGAAGTATTTTTTTCGATGAGGCACTTGCTTGCGTACGGCCATGGACCTGGTGGCTCCCGACTGTATGCCTCTCCACGTACAGTCCTCTCCAGATTCCTCTTGTTTGTTCAGCATGTTCACAACAGCAGACAACAGCGTCGCGGCAAGCACACAAAGGCACAGGAGGGGATCCGACCACCTGAGGAAGTGCCTTATTAGTAACGAAACTACTGAACTAGCCTAGTGGCCAAGTGACACTACCCGACAACTGTTCCGCCCGGGTTCGATTCCACCTGTGCAGGGAAAATATCTCCATTTTTTTGCCTCTGCCATTATTGACATGTGGGTCCCCATTGTCATCTACGCACACCACGTCCAACACTTGCCAAAACTTCGTCCCTCGTTTTCTCTATGTTTCACACACTCGGCATTGTGTGGGCATTTTGAAAATATCATATATTTTTGACTGTGCATCATATGAAGATGTGCTATGCATGAATATTGATCAACATGATGTTAACTAGCTGGTAGCTCCATTTTCGACCATGAATAAAACTTCCAACATGATGTTAACCCTATTTGAAAAGGCCGTGTTAATATAAATGCTCTGCCTCTGAAAGTTGCAGTTTCTTATCTGAAACTGAACTTGCAGTTTCTTATCTGGAACTGAAACTTGCAGTTTCTTCTCTGAGAATCACATTGTCTGCACTTTTATACTCCTATGAAACTACATTTTTTAAGTTCCAAAAATAGATCTCTAGGATTCATAAAATACTTCATATGCTCAATACTGCAAATCTGAAATTCAAAAGACATTCATATCTGAAAGTACTCTCAAAATACACAACACAAAACACAATTCACAACCTGCAAATACTGACAACCCTAAGCTCCTCCTGACAATTCACAACCTGCCCGACTATTGGGCTGGGGGGCAGTCCCCTCCTATTCCTCGGCAGCAGATAGCCGCCCCTTGAGACAATGTGAACGGCGAGGGAGAGGATGGCAGGGAAGCGTCATCGGGCCAACTGCTTTTCTCCTCTTGCAGTTGGGTTCGGTCGACGAAGACTCCACCAGCTCGCTCTGGCATGACACCCTCACAAATGGCACCCTGTAGATGCTCGATCCTTTAATCTCTGGTGGATGCTCCATCTGGGATCGATACTCCCACCACCGCTCCCTCACGATTGGATTCAGTGAGTCTGTTTGCTCCATGGCCCAGAGGAGCAGCTCTATGTACTCCCGCGTGACTCCCTCCAGGAGTATCGCGGCCTTTTCGCTCGGTTGCAGATATTTGTCCATGGATGTCGCCATCGCCGCTAGTTGGTCCTTGTTGTCAAACCAAGACTATATCTCCAACATCCTAGCTAGCTTCACAGGGTCGCCGCCTGCGATCCTCACGTACCGGTTGTACTCCTCCATCGATTTACTTCTCCACATCACCTTCACTCGCCGGTCGTGGTTTTTGAATGGAAGAGGAGAGGAGCAGCGGTGGTTTTGGATTAGAACGGGAGAGGAGCGACACTTGTTTGGATTGGAACAGGAGAGGAGGGGCGGTGGTTTTGAAGTGGAAGAGGAGAGGAGTGGCCCTGGATTTAGATTGGAACAGGAGAGGAGCGTCAGTGGTTTAAGAGGAGAAGAGTGGAAGAGCGGCGCTGGTCTTGGAAGTATTTTTTGTTTTGCGTATTTTGGGTCAAAGTTTGACCAGGTACTGTATTTGACAAGAAAAATGTGAATGCATGTCACCAAAAATTGTATCGTTTGGTTCGTATTTGAATGTACTTTCAAATTATATTATTTTTGCAACGTATAACATATATTTTATTTGCGAAAATCATGGTCAATTATGACCCAGAATCAAAGGGAGACTAGTTAATGTGGGGTCGCTTTCTTAATTGAAGGGTAAATTGATTTTGATTTTGATCCACTCACAACGCGCCGACCCTCTCATCCAATCCTAAATCGTTGCCGCACGCTCCTCTCCCTCTTCTCCATTGCAAAACCACCTCCTTTCCTCTCCATCATCTCCATTCAAAAACCACCGTCTCACCTCTTCCTCTTCTCCACTGCAATAGTACTAGAGAAGTGTTGCACTAAGTCTTCATGCATGTGCCCCGGAGGCGCAGTTGTCGTCATTTTGATCTGAAGCACCGGATTATAACACATAACACGAAAAATGCCACATGACAAGAAATCATAACCTCACTACCCAAAGGAGACAACATGAATCCCGACAGACAAACTAGACGAGGATCAAAGCTCAAATTAAAGATAAACTCGTAGAAAAGGGGTCCGTCGATAGATGTCCTAATTAACATAGCCGGCTTGACCTAGATGGCAGCCAAGTAGTCTTCGTGCATGTGCCCCCAATGACTAGCCCAACTCAGCTGTCGCTATTTAACCCTCACAGTGATCCGAAGCACATGACACCTAATTTTGCGAGATGACAAGAAACCTTTTTTTAGATTTCTCACCAGAACTATAACCCTGTACAACACAACCTGCACGATATGTAAACGATAGCCAATCCAGGCGTGTCTGCTGGAGTCTGGTCACATGCATGGACGAACTGATCTTCTGTGTCTTGCGGGGATCGTCCAGGCACCAACGTAGTACAACACTTCTCTAGTACTGTCGCTCGTCTCTCTCTTCTATTAAGTCACCCGACTTGCGAGGCCGGGGAGTGTGCCTATGGTTGGTTCTCAATTGCGGTCCCACATGTGCGTGCAAACACAATATGACGTGTGTTCCATTTGGAGAGCAGCATGCCAGACCGATCGACCGTCTGGGGTGCGACGCGAACGCGACGATCGTGTTGTATACTTCATACATGTGTACCGCTGTTTTCTTGAGGCTTTCTCCATGGCGCAATCCATGGATACATGTACTATTTAAAAGTTGAGGGTGGGGCTTTTCCTCCGCGGTAGGTGGGGCAGTTCCGCCTAGTCGGTTCGATAGAGACGCGAGAAGATGAGGGAGTAGGCTGTTGCAGACGTAGGGCTGTGTGATTTGACAGCGATTTACTACTGGACAGGTGGGGCCCCGTGATTTGACTTGCCATTATCATTTTAACTATGGCGCTACGACTGGCGTGAGTCTCCCGATTCCTGACCACCTCCATACAGGTGCCTCTCCCAATGCTCCACCATGTAGAGGCTGGCTCTTGCATGAGAGCCCACTTCTCCACTTTTTCCTTGCCTCTTTCCTCCAGATATGCAATAATGCCATGTAAAGCGGGCTTATAGCCCACTATTGTACTTACTTGCTCCTACATGTGCTAATCTTGCCACATAGGAATAAAGTCTGATGTGACAAGTTAATTAAGAAGAGAGAGACTAGTTTGGTGACCCAAGGAAGAAACGGTGCTAAGCGCGTGTACCTAGGTGAAAAGACAATTTTGAGTCTATAGCTAATTAAATGAAGCAAACTTAGCAACAAAAAACTAAGCACCTATGCATTGGGAACTTGATTGCGAAGCCATTTAATGCCCTTAGGACCTCATCTAAGCACCATTTCATTGGAAGACATCACTCCTTGGCAAATGCAATAAATACTACGAAGAAAGAGATAGAGAGACGTAAAAAATACACTTATAGCCAACCTTATAGCTAACCTTGTAGTATGAGTGACTAAGTGATGACTATGTATGACATGCCAACATAAGATAGCCTAACGCACCGTGTTAAATATCCAAGGGAGCGACCGCGCGAGCGACGCGACGGTCGTGGTAGGCGGGACCATGATACGGGCTGCTTGTAGCCCTTGGATCTAAGATTGAATGGTCTCATGCTAAGTTGCTGAAAATTTGCATAATAACCCTCCAGGATAGGATATTCACCCATAGGTCTAGAATCACACCATGCAACCGTTCGATCTCAGATCCAAGGGCTCTTGAAAGCCAGTATCATGGGAGAATGGAAAGCCACTACCCTGCCATTCGCATGCTGGCAGTTCGCTCCTACTCGTCCCCGCACGTCCTTTAATATTACGACAGTTTGCTCATAGTCGTCCCATCCTTTCACATTACGATAGTTCCACTAGTCCTAACCCTTCTCCGAAATCCATGGCGTCCCAAATCTCCATGATCGGCGGTGAGTACAAGGTTAGAACCATCACCGGTGATGAGTTCGATGTCATCTACGCCCATTCTTCTGCGACGGTGAAAGGATGCCTTGCTCGCTTCAGACGCATGTTCGAAAACTCAAATGATGAGTGGGTTGCTGGGCTAGATGTTGAGTACACCATAGTCCTGGGACGAGAGAAGGATCTAAAGGAGGAAGAGAGGAAGAAGCCTGCCGTGATCCAGGTTTGCGTGCATGACTTATGCTTGGTCTACCACATATGCCATGCCGACGTTGAATGCCAGGATTTTAAGAACTTCCTCAAGAGCGACCTAGTCAAATTCGTTACTGTAGACTTTACGAATGATGAAAGAGTCCTGGGTCGGATAGGCCTCATTGTAGGCAACCCCTTCGACCTCCATAAGAATCGGCTGCTGCCCTCCAGTGGTCAACCTTCAATGCTGACCCTGGCAGGAGCCATGGTTCATCCTTCGTATGGTAAACTGGAGAAACCTCCGTACACGTTTCATCGTCATGCATGGCAGTGGAATGTACTAGATATAGACCACATCCACTACACTGCAATGGATGGCTACCTTTGTTTCAATATCTACAAGGGTTGGATGAAGAGCAAGAGCCAAGTGTGCGGTTCAAGCAAAGAAGTATCGGCCAAGAGGAAGAGGGACAAGGACGAAGTCGAGGACGTGGACGAGGACTCCGAGTAAGGTGGCAGTGTCATTGCTCATGGTGGTTCTAATGCAGTGTCTACCTGATTAGTTGCATAGTTTAATTTCAGGTGTGCTTAGTTTAATTTGAGGGGTGTGTTGTGCTGAGCCCCCAGCAGAACTATGTTATGTTTCTTCTCGTTACTTTAAGTCTTTAGTACATACATACTAGTATCTCTTTAATAGAATTTAGCACCCCATTTAAGCACGTACTATATTTTTTAATAGTACCATATGCATAATTTGGCGACGAGCGCTCTCTATATACATTTTTTTAATTTCAAGTTTTGCTCCATGGCGCAATCCATAGATACTACTAATGTACAAAAGTATACATTTTTTAAAATGCTAGAGGGCGGGGCAGTCTAGCTTGGTCGGTTTCACGAGAGGCGAGGGACTTTGTGATTTGACGACTCATTACTGCTGGAAGGCGGGGCCTTGTGATTTGACTGCTCGTATAAATGTGCCGACGACCTGAGGAGGAGCAAAGAACCGTGCGGTATACTCAAGTTTTCCACTGGAGTAGTACTACGACGGAGGAGCACGAAACATGGCAGCCCAGTGCCATATGGCAATAAAAATGATCTAATTTGCTAGTCATCTCATTGTTAGCATTGTTCTATTCATGCCTCGCGAAGAACGTGACACGTGTGGCGAAACACCCGAAGCAAAAGATGAAACACAGGAGCAAAAGAAGAAGGAATATTATCACCCCAAATGATCTAATTTGCCATGGAGTCGTAACTACTTCTTCATCGCCTCCACGACCTCCATCTACTTGCGCGTCTCCTCCGCCATCTTCTTCATTTTGTCCATCAAGCGGGATTTCTCCACACGAGCCTTCATCATCTGTTCCACGATCGCATTACGTACCTTGACAGCAGCCGGGTGCTCGATGCGGAGCTTCGCCAACTCCTCCTTATGTTCCTTGACGAGGGCCTGCAGCATCTTCATCTAGGAACTCCTATTCTCATGTAGCTTCTTCCAGCCGGTGTTCTTCTCCTTCAACAGGTCGATCTCGTGGCAGAGCTTCGCCTTGTCCTCCTGAAGTTGCAGGATTTCACCGGTCGCCTTCTTCTTCGAGGCAATGCTCTTCTTCAGCAGCATCACCAAGCCGGCGGTCAACTCCCCCTGCTTATTGAGCTCAGCGGGCATGTTGTCGAGGCTCTCCTTCAGCAGCTCCACCAAGCCATGTATGAACTCCTTCTGCTTATTGAGGTGCTTATTGAGCTGATCGGGCATGACATCGAGGGATAACGACTCTAGCGCCGCCGACTCGGCATGTTCGCCTCCGCGGCTAGGACTCTCCTAGGAGCCATCGCCTGCCCGTGAGAGATCTTTCGAGGTCTCCGCGTGGCGGGGAGCCCTCTTTTTTCGCATCCTTGGTTGCCGCTCCCTTGTTACGAGTAGTTCTCGACCTAGAGCTTTGCTCACCGGCCATGGCAAGGACGGATGAAGAAGAAGCACTTATGAGGAGGAAAGGTAGAGTAATTTTTGGTTAGGTAGTTCCCCTCTTTATAACCTAAGTACTAGCACTAGTACTAATACCTGCATAGTGGGAAAACGTTCAGGTTTGGTACGTACTAGTAGGTGTGAGCAGACTTGCACTTAATTGTAGCACTAGTAGTACTTTCGAATGTGATGGGAACAAGGTAAAGATTAATTGATGGTTTTGGTTTCGAGGCCCGAAATGGCTCCCGATGAGTTTAGTGGAACATAAATTTCAAGTAGACTATACTGCTCAAATGCATAAATATTATGTTCCTGTCAAAAATTGGCACAAAATACGAAAGAGACCAATGGAAGTACTACTAGCAACCCATGATTTAACTACTCGCATGCGCGCAGTGGAGTAGTAATGTCTTTCTTCTGCCCTCACGTCCACTCAATTTGCATGCGCTGTATTAATTGACCATCAATGAACTGAACGACTTTACACGTGTCAAATTATCGCATGGGGTGGATCTTGGTACAAAATTGCGTCCGCCCGTGTACCCACGTGTGCGTGCGAGGGAATGAGTGTGTGCGTGGCATGCGTGCACATCTTCTGTTCGTGCATGTACCGTCAGTATGGCTCAGGGAGGACGAGTACATTCTTCTGGAACCAACAGCACGTCACTGTGATCAATCCACACAAGGAGGTCGCGACAACGCCTCCACATGTGCCACGTGGCTTCATGAACTGTAAGAGAGACACTGTGTAGTGTGCCATTGGAATTCTAATTTACGTGTTTTGCACATACTCGAAGTACTAGTAAGGTACACGTCCATTGCACACATCAGATTTTGCAACCAAATTATGAATAAATACCATACTATAGCATGTAAGCTATGAGTCATATATGCCTGATGTAGACCTTCGTTTAATTCTTATAGTTCATCTCATTCAAAATCAATTAGTTTTTATAAAAAAGTAAGGGCCTCTTGGATTCGTAGGATTTCCAAAACACGGGAATAGGAAAAACATGGGATTATAGTGGAATGTCATCTTGAATCCTACAGGATTGTACGAGTGTTTGATTGTGCATATAAAAAACACAGAATTCTTTCAAAGAGGTTTGAGTGGATGGGATGTTTCCTATGAAATCTAGTTCAAATGAATCATATGAAAAAATTCCTATGGTTTACAATCCTACGAATCAAACAACCTAGATAGGAAAAAACTCTAAGGATTGGAATCCTCCAAAATTCCTTTGAGAATCCTTTGAATCAAAGAAGCCCTTAATCTATTTTATGATTCTTGGAATTGTGCGTTGTAAAGCATAAAGTAAAAACAAATAATGGCAATTCAACTAGAAAAAAGTTTGGGCAGTTATGATACGGAAGATTCTAGAACAATGGAGAACCACCGTTATTTTGAGGTTTGTGCATTATGCTTAAGTTCAACCATGGAGTCCGCTAGATTGTACATGTGGCAAAATCCGGTGGGGGCTAGAAGATTGTGCGAGGGGCCGAGTGGAGGGAGACTATGAAGGAGTGCACAAGTGCGAGATTGATATTTAGAGAGAGGGGGCGGGAACGTGCGCTGTTGCGCGCAGTGGCGGAGCCATGAAAAATAAATGAGCTAGGGGGCCAAGCATTGCTAATCCTTTATGAGGAGGGCCAATTCATGAACTTAAACCATTTTTACCAGCAATTCTCTAATGATCACATTCATATTAGCCTCGATATATAGTGATGTTAGGGGGGCAGGGCCCTTGCTGCCCCCTGTCTTCGCCATTGTGCACGCGTCTGAGAGATAAAGCGGAAGGCATGGATGATGAGGGGGGGGCGTTGGATATATAATTAATGTGGGTGTATTAGCTATATATGTAGGGGTTGTTTGGTTCTGGGCCTAGGAGTGCCACACTTTGCCATATAATGTTGCCAGACTTGCCTAAGGTTAGTTCTTCAAAATGAGAGCCACAAGTTGGCAATCCTAAGGGAATCTTGCCATACTTGTTGTGTGTATGTGATGTGGGACCATAGTGTGGCTTGCCTAAGATGTGGCTTGAACCAAACACACACCTAAGTTGGTCAAATTTGCCTAACCTTAGGTGTGGCAAGCTTTGGCAAACTTAGTCTCAAACCAAACAACCCCGTAATCCTATATAGAGAGGTATAGATTGATCGATGTGGACGTGGGAAAGAGGGTGAGACCTCACTAGATATATAGATTGATCGGTTTGTGTGGAAAACTATGAAAGACCTAGCAATACACACACACATAGAGGAACATTGATCGTTGCGCATGCACGCGTGAGAGATAAAGAATGCCCGATATGATGGAGAGAGGGATGTGTGTGTGTGGGTGTGCCTTCATGGGAGACCGACCTGAAGAAAAAGATTGCATGTGTGCGATGGATAATGCTGACTCGTAGTGTGTGTTCATGCATGCATGAGAGAAAGTTAGTGCTACAATTATAAAGAGAAGACGACTGTGTGGGTGTAAAAGACTAGGTGAGGTCATAATCCATGTAAAGTTGAATTCAAATATTTGAATAAGAGATCATGATGTTTGAAACCCATGCATGCATGAATATAACGGAGATCTGCGCGGTGTGGTTTGGAAATGAGCATGTTGTAATGTATACACATTGAACAAGGTCAGACTGGTTTGAATTTGAGATACCGATGGTAGACATCGTTTGGCCACATTGCATCGGTGCATGGACACACTATTCTAATTGGAGATGATGGGTGGCTTTCGCATCACATATCTATATCTATACCCCTATATATATATATATATTATATTATATATTTTTTATATTGTGTGCGGGTAACTTTAACTTTGAAAGATGGTCGTTGGATGAGGCAAATCCGATGGTGCAGAGATGGCAAATTTGAGCACTACTGGTCGTTTGATATCATCTAGATTCCACCAGATTTTGCCATATGTACAATCTAGAAGACTCCATGGTTGAACTTAAGCATAATGCACAAACCTCAAAACACAAGCACTTCTTCTTTGTTCTAGAATCTTCCGTATCAGAATTGCCCAAATGTTTTCCTACATGATTTGCCATTATTTGTTTTTACTTTATGTCTTACAACGCACAATTCCATGAATCTTAAAACAAATTAGCTTTCTTATAAAAACTAGATGATTTTGAATGAAATGAACTATAAGAATTAAACGAACATCTACATCATGCATATCTGACTCAAAGCTTACATGCTATAATGTGGTATTTATTCATAATTTGGTTGGCAAATCTCATGCATGCAATGCACGTGTACCTTACTAGTCTAAGTGGTGTTTGTGTGTGTGTTGTGCGTGTTGAGGTGCGAATTGTCTTTTTTTCGTACACATTAAGCTTGTTCTCCCGAAATTTCAAGCTGCGCCTTGTTATGCCAAAATTTCAAGCTAGCGTCTCTGTCTATCGTGCTGCGAAACTCCCGCCTCTTCAACCCGCGCCTTGTTACCCCGAAATATTTAAGATATATCTTTGTCTCTTTGTGCTCTGACAACTCCCTCCATCTCAACCCGCGCCTTCTATTCCATAATTACAACACGCGCAAAAACTCCCACCTCCTATGAAATCCCGACACGCGAAATGCCCGTGGTACCCCTGAACCGGAAGAACCGCCTCAAACCGGTGGGGGTACTTTCGTAACTTACCCCACATTTTGGACAAGCGTGTCCCTAAGCCATGGTTCCCCACTCCCATCCCATCCGCCCACCCATTCATACACCGAGGCCGTGAAAACCCGTGAAGCCCCGCACCCTCCTCCGTCCGCCACCCAGCTGGAGCCTCTTCCCCGACGACATCATCCACAGCAACACCTCGACGTCCCACATCCACCGTACCGGATGAAAATCCTTCGTCGATCTCATCGTCCCGCCGGTTCAGCCACCCTGTCCTCCACCTCCAAGGAGCTGCCCCGATGTTCCCCTCGTCTTTCACGCCACCTCCATTCCCACACCGCCATCTTCACCTGCACCACCGAAAGAGCAACATCATCACCATTTCCTTGGATGAAGCTGCGGCCTAATCGGCGCCACCAAAGAGGTTGTACACTAATCGCCGCATTTTCTTCTTGATTCGATCTCACGGTGCTGCCGGCGCTCGGTCCCGAGCCGACACGGCGCAGTTGCATCCATGGCGGCGCCGCCGGCCACTTCCACCACGACGTCGCTCCCTCAGCGGTGACGTCCACATCAGTAGGAGTTGCTGCTACTTTAGCTCTCGCTCGTGTTGCTGCTCTACTCTTGCTCTCGGTCCCCTGCCTGGTCTGCTCTTGCTATTGCTCTTGCTCGCGCTGCTACTCTCACTCTTGCTCTTGCTTGCGATGCTGCTCCGATTTAGCTACACTTCAGTCGACTGAATCAACTTTTGGGTCAGTCGATTTTCAGGGGGTGGGGGGGCTTGCCGGAGTTAAGGAAGAACCAGCCGCAAGGGGGAGGGGGGTGAGGGAGTCCTGGATTAAGGGGTCCTCGACAGCCGGACTATATACTTTGGCCGGACTGTTGGACTACGAAGATACAAGATTGAAGACTTCGTCCCGTGTCCGGATGGGACTCTCCTTTGCATGGAAGGCAAGCTTGGCAATTTGGATATGTAGATTTCCTTCTCTGTAACCGACTATGTGTAACCCTAGCCCCCTCCGATGTCTATATAGGCTGGAGGGTTTAGTCCGTAGGACAACAACAATCATAATCATAGGCTAGCTTCTAGGGTTTGGCCTCTACGATCTTGTGGTAGATCAACTCTTGTAATACTCATATCATCAAGATCAATCAAGCAGGAAGTAGGGTATTACCTCCATCGAGAGGGCCTGAACCTGGGTAAAACATCGTGTCCCCTGCCTCATGTTACCATTAGCCTTAGACGCACAGTTTGGGACCCCCTACCCGAGATCCGCCAGTTCTGACACCGACATTGGTGCTTTCATTGAGAGTTCCACTGTGTCGTCACGATAAGGCTCGATGGCTCCTTCAATCATCTTCAACGACGCAGTCCATGTGGAGGTTTTCCTTCCCGAATAGATCTTCGTATTCAGTGGCTTCGTACTGCGGGCCAACTTGCTTGGCCACCTGGAGCAGATTGATAGCTACGCCCTTGGCCACCAGGTCAGGTTTGGAAGCTTGAACTATACTGCCGATATCCGCGGAGACTTGATCTTCGACGGATTCGAGCCCATGTCAGGTATGCCGAACAGTCACGACGAGCATGACTTAGATCTGCCATCAGACAGTGTTCGGGAGATCGCACCTGCGGCGGCCCTGGGAATCAATCCGGAGCAGATTGCGCCTTCCGGGGGTGGGTGGAGGGACCCCTCCATGGAGGCTGCACACTCATCGGTGTTGGAGCCGAACACTGATCCCACCTCCTGTAAGGATAGCGTCATCGGACCCTCGGACTCGTCTCCAGCCATAGGATCCGAACCACGTACGCCCGTGCCTATCGAATCTGATTGGGCACCGGTCATGGAGTTCACCTCCGCGGATATTTTTCCGCACTCGCCCTTGGGTGATGTGCTAAATTCATTAAGGTCTCTCTCCTTGTCTGGAGATCCCTGGCCGAACTATGTTCGGCTCGAGTGGGAAGCGGACGACGAAGAAATTCGTTCCCCACCCACCACCCACTTCATAGCCACTGTCGATGACTTAACCGACATGCTCGATTTCGACTTCGAAGACGTCGATGGTATTTACGACGATGCAGGAGAAGAACAGGAACCACCGCCCACTAGGCGCTGGACTACCACCTCGTCATATGACATATATATGGTGGACACACCAAAATAAGGAGATGGTGATGATGCAATGAAGGATAATCCCCTCGATAAGCCACCAAAGCGGCGCCGTAGGCGCCGCTCTAAATCTCGCCACAGTAAAAACAGCGACAACAGCGCAAGAAAGAATAATACCCCGGTCGACTCCAAAGAAACGGCGACCCCATGGACCCGGCGATGGAGCAGGATGAGCCAAGGGACGAACATAGTCTAGAGCCAACGTCAGAAGATGCCGAGGGTAAAATTCACCAACCTGTCTCCGGAGAGGAGAACAGTCCGGACGATGATGCACTCATCATCCCATAAAAACTCTTGGAACAAGAGAACCTCCACAGAAGGTTCATTGCCACCGGGAGGAGCCTAAAGAAGCAGAAGCAAAGGCTTAAAGCCGCACAGGATACGCTCAACCGCAGGTGGAACAAAGTTCTCGACACTGAAGATAAATACGATGCCGATCGCCACACAAAGAGCTATCCAAAGCGCAAGCTACTTCCCGAATTCGACGACGAGGCCATAGAGCCCATTCAGCCAAAAACGACCGACCAGCTGGACCGACCACCCCGGGGCCGCGACGGGACGGCTAATGATGCCGCACACAAGTCAGCACACGATTTACGTGAGCTCTTGGACAAAATGTCCGGTATGGCCAGGTCCATCTATGGATCTAGGAAGCGCGCTTCGGCACATGATCGAAGTTACCAAAACGATCACATTGATCGAATACCAGCTAGGAATCAGCACCGAACACAACAACCGTCGACAGCATGCCATGACACGTCCAAATACAGGGGTGCCGCACAGCCCCTGTGCTTCACCGATGAGGTGCTGGACCATGAATTTTCGGAAGGATTTAAACCCGTGAATATAGAGGCATACGACCGAACGACAGACCCTGGGGTCTGGATTGAGGACTTTATCCTTCATATCCACATGGCTCGCGGAGATGATCTCCACGCCATTAAATTCCTGCCCCTCAAGTTAAAAGGACCAGCTCGGCACTGGTTGAAAAGCCTTCCTGAAAACTCAATTGGAAGTTGGGAAGAACTTGAGGATGCTTTTAGGGCCAATTTTCAAGGGACCTATGTCCGACCTCCGGATGTAGACGACTTAAGTCACATAATTCAACAGCCCGGAGAGTCAGCCCGAAAACTCTGGAACTGATTTCTTACTAAGAAGAATCAAATCATCAATTGCTCGGACGCCGAAGCCTTAGCAGCCTTCAAACACAGTATCCGGGATGAATGGCTTGCCAGACACCTCGGCCAGGAAAAGCCGAGGACAATGGCAGCCTTAACAAGCCTTATGACCCGCTTTTGCGCGGGTGAGGACAACTAGCTGGCCCGTAGCGGCACCAGCGACCCAGGCACATCCGAAGTCAGGGATGGCAACGGGAAGCCGTGATGCAACAAAAACAAGCATTGAAACAATGATGACAGCCCAGAGAACACGACGGTCAACACCGGATTCAGGGGCTCTCGACCCGGTCAACAGAAGAAGCCATTTAAAGGCAGCAGAGATGGACCGTCCAGCCTAAACAAGATTCTAGACAAATTATGTCAGATTCACGGCACCCCCAAAAAACCTGCAAATCACACCCACAGAGAGTGTTGAGTTTTCAAGCAGGCCAGCAAGCTAAATGCCGAACACAAGGGGAGGGAGACGCCAAGTGAAGACGAGGATGAGCCTCGCCAGCCGAACATTGGAGGACAGAAAAAATGACCACCAGAAGTCAAAACAGTGAATATGATTTACGCAAATCACATTCCAAAGAGTAGGCGCAAACGCGCACTCCGAGATGTATGCGCTGTGGAGCCCGTCGCCCCCAAATTCAATCCCTGGTCGGCCTGCCCGATCACCTTTGATCGCAGGGATCATCCGACTAGTATCCAGCAAGGAGGATCGGCTGCCTTGGTGCTCGACCCAATAATTGATGGATACCATCTCACCCGAGTCCTTATGGACGGCGACAGTAGTCTAAACCTGATATATCAGGACATTGTCCGCAAAATGGAGATAGACCCGTCAAGAATCAGCTAAAGCAATACTGCCTTTAAAGGAGTGATACCAGGCGTCGAGGCCCACTGTACGGGCTCTCTAGTACTAGAGGATGTATTCGGTTCTCCCAACAACTTCAGAAGCGAGGAACTAACCTTCGACATCGCTCCATTTCGAAGCGGCTATCATGCACTACTCAGAAGAACAGCCTTTGCTCGTTTTAATGCAGTACCGCACTACACCTACCTTAAACTTAAGATGCCCGGTCCACATGGCGTCATCATAGTTAGCGAAAATACAGAGTGTTCCTTACGCGCGGAAGAATACGTGGCTGCTCTAGCAGCCGAACACTGAGCGGCCCCGCCAACCAGAATAAACGGTCGTCAAGATCATGAACACGGTTAGACGAGTCCGGCGCTCCACCAGATATAATAGCCCAGATAAACCTGAGCTGGGGATACCCCCATAAGTGGTGCTAGGGGCTGCTCGCAAAAAAAAGCCCTTAGTTTGGCTCGACCCTACTAATACAATAGCATATTGCATTTTCATGGTTCATTCAGACTAACCAACTCTTCGCATGAAGTCTTTCACCTGGGTTTTCCCCTTTTTACAGATGATCATCGTGCTAGACCCTTCCAGGGAACGGCACAACAGAGATAAAGGCGCAGACATGCAGCAGGGCCCCGCTCAAAGGTTTCTCTTTACATTAAGACCCTGCGTAAACCTTTTTTAATGTCTCTTGTTGCTTCTTCCCCTCCGGACACTTAACACAACCAGGAGGGATACTGGCGTTCTTGACACTTCGTCACGCCAGACTAATGGATGTACCTAGAAACACAGGGCTCATTATCGAGGGCGTTATTCAGCCCAGTATATGATGTAAAGTCTAAATACCTTAGGGAGTGTTCGGCGTTGCGAGTTTGGCCTTATATGCATCAGCTCCGAATGATGTCTTTGGTCAAATGTTGGGTTTGCCCGGCTCCCGTGTTTTGCTACCTTACGTTCCGCTCTATCGGCTAAGGCGGCACCGGGAGAACTACTGCGATTGTGCCCTGGTTCATCTGGACGAGCACCTCAGTAGAGAAAGCCGAAAACTGATTGTCATGATACAATGCGAGATTGGTCAACCACTCGACGACTCATCGGAATCTTCGCGATTCCTCTTCATTAACGAAGGACTGGTTTCCCGGTCATGTACGTACGCGCACCAAATTTGGATAAACGCGGAAGTACCAGGGGCTATATAGTAGCCCCACCGTAAAACTCCTATGGCTAAGTGAAAGTGTTAAAGCTATATAGTCCGATTGCCTGGTTTGCTGCGCTATCACCTCCTTAATGGACCAAGACGTTGGATCAAGTGTGACTACGCGTTTTCTCGAACACCCCCGCATTATATGCGTGGGGGCTTAAGCCGACGGCTGCAAACTTTCAGGTTATATACATACATAAACGGCCGCACAGGGGGCACTATAATACTTTCGGGCAAAAGTATAAACACAGCATTTATAATCAAAATAGCATTGTTTTTACAATGGAGATACATGTCACTCGAACATGGTATTCTTTGAGCACTGAGCCTCTATTAAATAGGTGCCTTCTAGGACTTCTTCAAAAAAGTGCTCGGCTGGGTCCTGGCCTCCCGACGGACCCCGGGTTGCAATAGCGGTGGTCTCCATCCCTGCCCAGTATGTTTTAACACGGGAAAGATCCATCCGCGCACCTTCTATGCACGCCGACCTCTTGACCACATCGATATGCGACACAACACCAAGGAATTGTTGCACTAATCCAAAGTAACTGTCTGACCTTGGTCCTCGCGGCCAAAGAGGATCCATGACAGACCTCATAGCAAGCCCGGACAACCTATGGAGCTCGGCCCATGTGGCCATCCTCTCATTCAACGGCAGCGGATGCGTCGGGGCACTGAACTGCAACCAAAATAACCTTTCCACCTTATGGTCTTTTTGATCTTTGTAAAATTCGGTCGCATCAGCAGCACTCTTTCCAGGTCCGCATATGCGTCTGCAGCGCTACACAACTGATCCAGAGGGGTATACTTTGGATCTCTGAACTTCATTCGCAACAAATAGGGACTCCCAGGCGTGATATCTCCGGCTTCATGAAGCTCCTCCCTTATCCCCCTCATTTTTGAGCAGGTTTCCTTGGCTGCCTCCAGGGCTTTATTCAGGTCAACCACTTTCGCTTGGTTTTCCTTTTCGAGGAGCTCATGGCGGTCGGCGGCATCCTTCAGCTCAACAGCCATCTGGGCTATCTTTTCTTCGCTCTGGTGATGAGCAGCATGTTCGGCTCTTAACTCTTTAACCGCCTTCAGAGCGGCCGCATCACTTATTCGGGCTTGCTCCTTGGCTCGGGCAAGCTCCGCCCGAAGGGTCTCTACGACGGCAGCTCCATCTGCAGTCACAACATATCATAGATACCAGCATCATGCTCCTCTTAAAACATTTGCTGACAAGTCGAACATACATACCCTGGGCCTCGTCAAGCCGCTTGTTAACAAGTGCGCTGTCAGCATCGGCCACGTCAAGCTGCCGCTTCAGTTCGGCAAAAACAGCAGTCCGGTCAGCCGCCGGACCCTCAGCCGCCTGCACATAAAGCAGCGCGATTATTACCAGAGATTAT
This sequence comes from Triticum aestivum, assembly GCF_018294505.1. Taxonomy (NCBI): domain Eukaryota; kingdom Viridiplantae; phylum Streptophyta; class Magnoliopsida; order Poales; family Poaceae; genus Triticum; species Triticum aestivum. Next base: position 120,191,485 of record NC_057813.1, read on the forward strand.
GATCCTCTATTCGCCACCTTCGGATGGCAACCAGAGTCTCAGGGGCTACTATCTATACAGAGCACACCTAGCATGTGCGGTACCGTCAAAAATACATGTATTATTTTTGGCGTACCTTAAAGCCTCTCAGCAGACTCGTAAAAGCTTCATTCAAACCGCTTTTTGCGGATTAAATCCTCTCAACCACCGTACCCATTAAGGCACGATGTGTCTCTGAGATGGCCGCTCGCTCTAGAAGACCCATCAGTGTGTCCGGCTGTGTGTCGGACAATCCCTGACTCCTCCTGAAGCTCTCCTTGGGAGCCGAACATTCCAGACTATGGGCAGCCGAAGTGTCAACTTCTGGCCTTGGCGGATCAGGAGAAATCCTCCGTGACGACACCTCGGAGTCGTCCGCCCCATGTGGCGGGGAGGCATGAGGAGGCATTTCACTCTCCATCATCTTCGGAGGAAGATCCCCCGAAGACGAACTCTGTGGAGAAGGGCTACGAGCCGGACTGCAACAAATATGTCTCGGTTATTATTCTCAGAGACAAAACAGGATATACTTACCAAAGTACCTTCTTCACTTATAGCTCGGTTGAGGGCTGGCCCCCTTGCAGGCGCTGTATGGTAAGGACGCCCTCTGGGGCAGGGCCCCCTGGCAAGGGTTTCTTCCCTCGCTTGGAAACATCCGTTTCCAAGTCTTCAGAGGCGGCCCTTTTCTTACCGTGGGGAGAGGGGATTTCAGATTCACCTCCCCGATTATCCTCCTTGGCGGAGGCACTTACTCCCCCGATTTGGATGTGCAAAGTGTGAAGCCCATCGGTGGCTTCTCTATTCCTCCCCTCATCTTCTCCTGATGGCACCTGATATGGTGCGTGCTCAAGCATCCTGGTCAATAGAGGATTTGGCGAGCCTTCGGGAAGAGGGGCCGAACACCTAATCCTCTCCGCCTTCATTATCTAGTCCTGGCAGAGAATAATTTTTTCAGAATGATGTTATAACAAACATAAAGGACGGTGTGTTCAGTAGTGGAATTACTTACTGGGGTATCCGGATGGTTGCAGTTGAGACCCACGTCCTCGGTGGTGTCCGGACACTTTATTCGTGATCCGAAGAACGACCCACACATCTCTTTAAGCGACATGCTGAAGAGTTGTTGAATGGTTCACGGTCCTTCCGGGTTGAACTCCCACATATGGAGAGGTCGACGTTGGCAGGGCAGGACCCGACGAACCAGCGTCACTTGCATTATCTTGACAAGGCTGATGTCCTTCTTAAGAAGGTCTCGGATGCGACTTTGCAGCGTCAACACGTCGTTAACTGGCCCCCAGTCCAGCCCCTTGTTGACCCATGATGCCAGTTGCGGCGGAGGGCCCGGGCGGAACGCTGGAGCGGCCGCCCGCTTTGTACCTCAGGGAGCTGTGATGTAAAACCACTCCCGTTGCCATAAGTCAGAAGTTTCTGTGAAGGAACCCTTTGGCCATGGGGCGTCAGCACCCTTGCTTATTATAGTACCTCCACACTCCACGTGACGCCCGTCAATCACCTTCGGCCTCACATTGAAGGTCTTGAGACATAGGCCGAAGTGGGGGGTGATGCGGAGGAAGGCTTCACACACTACGATAAACGACGAGATGTGAAGGATGGAATCCGGAGCTAGATCATGGAAATCTAGCCCGTAATAGAACATGAGCCCTCTCACGAAGGGATCAAGACTAAAACCAAGCCCCCAGAGGAAGTGGGAAATAAATACGACACTCTCGTTGGGTTCGGGAGTAGGGATGACCTGCCCTTGAGCAGGCAGCCTGTGCGGGATTTCGGTGGTGAGATACCTAGCCTCCCTGAGCTTCTTGATGTCCTCCTCTGTGACAGAGGAGGCCATCCACCAGCCTTGAAGGTTGGATCCGGACATGGTCGAGGGTCCGAAGTGCTTAAGGTTGAGCCTCGGGTGTTGGAACTCGAGGTACGGGAGGGGAAGGATCGAGCGTGGGAAGAAAAGGACAGGCCTTGGCCCCTTTATAAAGAGGACGAATATCAAGCGTCCCTCGTGTGACCGTTTGGAACTTGCCTAAAATGGAGGAGTCATATTAACAAGCGCAGTTGGGTTACCCACACCTGTATTGATGAGAATCCCGTGATAAGGGGAACACGATCTCTGCTTCGACAGGACGTGCCAATAAAACTACCTCACGACACATGCGGTGGCAAGTTGTGAAAAATGGTTCAAATAATGACCGGGCCGTGGCGTGATGTCACGCTATAAAAAAGTTGTCAGCAGATTAGGTTTGTGGAATGTTGTGCTCCCTACAGTGGTATGTGGAATTTGTTTTGCAGAGCCGGACACGATTCTTGTGTTCAAAATCTTTTATGGAGTATTCAGAGAAGGAACCCGCCTTGCAATGCCGAAGATAATCTGCGCGCCGGACTCATCGTCATTGAAGCCTGCTTCAGGGGCTACTGAGGGAGTCCTGGATTAAGGGGTCCTCGGACAGCCGGACTATATACTTTGGCTGTATTGTTGGACTACGAAGATACAAGATTGAAGACTTCGTCCCGTGTCCGGATGGGACTCTCCTTTGCGTGGAAGGCAAGGTTGGCAATTCAGATATGTAGATTTCCTTCTCTGTAACTGACTCTGTGTAACCCTAGCCGCCTCCGTGTCTATATAAGCCGGAGGATTTAGTCCGTAGGACAACAACAATCATAATCACAGGCTAGCTTCTAGGGTTTAGCCTCTATGATCTCGTGGTAGATCAGCTCTTGTAATACTCATATCATCAAGATCAATCAAGCAGGAAGTAGGGTATTACCTCCATCGAGAGGGCCCGAACCTGGGTAAAACATCGTGTCCCCTGCCTCCTGTTACCATTAGCCTTAGACGCACAGTTCGGGACCCCCTACCCGAGATCCACCGGTTTTGACACCAATAGGGGGCTCATCGGAGAGGTACCCCACTATCTATCTTAGGGTTCAGGGTGGGGGCGGTCGTCGCCCACGGTGGTGGGGCGGTGGCGTGGGGATCACCGAAGAAAAAGCTCGGCACGGGGGGGCCTAGAGGGATGGTCGGGGCGGCGGTGGGGAGTGTTTTCGGGGTGGGCGGGGCGGCGCACCGCCGGCAGCGGGCAGTGGGGGCGGCTGTTTGGCCGGTGGTGGCTGGCGGCTCAGGGGGGTGGAGGTTGAAGATGAACTGCAGGCCCTTGATTTCGTATCCAGCGGCTGCAAAATCGACTGAACGGAGATGAAAAAGTCAGTCGACTGACATGTAGCCTCACCTCTAGTGCGTTCAGTTTCGACAGTAAAATTCAGTTTCGACAACAAAATTCAGTTTCGATAGTTAAGTTCAGTTTCTACAGTTAAATTCAGTTTCGACAGTTAAGTTCAGAGATGGGCAGCTGATGTATTTTACATCTAGCACTTTGTGGTTATGTATTTTACGTCATCTATTGGAGATGCTATTAGAATTCCACTCAGGTTTACGTTGTCTCTCTTGTCTTGCTTCCGCCTTGGCGTCGTACAACTCACCGGAGCTGCTCCAACGACGAAACCCTCCATCACAGTGGAACAGTACCTCGGACTCCATCCCTAGATGCCTAAGATCTTCTTCCCCTCCTCCGACAGCCAAGTCAACCGAAGCATCCTCATCGGCCAACCCAATCACGCTGTGATCAACATGCCTTCGCCAAAGAGGTTGTACACTTGTTGCATCTCTTTTTTACTCTACATGTTATATATATTGTCCACTGAGCACACGTAGTAACGTGAAATACGATTATTTTATCCAACTATATGACAAGCAGTGAGGTACCAGGCAACTTAGCTATCCGTGATGGACTTTCTTAAATGCCATCATTATTTATCTCTGCACGTTTGAGCTGTGCATTTGTCGATGGGCCTGGGAGTTGAGCTAGTAGGGTAGTGGCCTGGGTCCAAAGTAATAGAAGTAGCACAAAAACATTTTTTTAGTGTAGGCTTTTCCTTGCTCAAGCCTGCCTACTAGAATTGCCAATGCTTGAAAGGAAAAGTGAATGAAAAACATAGGAATTCGAAAGTTTCCTATGGTACTACTTTTCGTGAATTTGGTGCAAAGGAATGGAGCGAAGGAAAATTGTAGGATTTGTTCCTTTAGTGTCTCCTTGAAATAAAAACTATAGGAATTCTAATTTCCACTTGTCCTCCTTTTCATATTCCTATTCATGAAGCACAAGACTAAGAGATAGTAGCATAATAGCATTATAACCGTATATTTTCTTGTGGTTTGACTTAATCTCGCCATGCTTCTTTGCATCATGTGATCTTCCAATTCTTCTGAATCAAACATCCAGATTGGCAGAAATCCTGTGTTTTTAAATTCTCTGTTTTTCACGTGCATTCCTATCCTATTCCTGTCTATTTCCTATCCCTGCATTGTTAGAATCCTCAAATTCAAACAAGCCCTTACACAATTACTTCTGTTATAGATATGTGTCAAAGAAAACCTTGTATGGTTTTTCTTGCTGTGTTCCACCCCAGCTTAGCTGCTCCAATGACGGAAGGATTCACCACAGCAGGGATCCTCTCTCCAGACTGTCTTTCGCCGCCTCAGATCTTCTTCCCCGCCGCCGGTAGCCAGGACAACTGCATTACCATCATCAACTGAGCAGATGACCTTGAGGACTACATGGGTCCGCAAGAGAGGTCGCACTCTTTCGTGTCTGCTTACGTTATGCATTGCTTAATATGATGACATGCTATATTATCATCGTGTTCACCTATTAGACTCCGAGTCTGGTCCAAACTAATGCTGAAACTTGAGTTTTCAAATGGTTGTGTTGTACATATTGGGGCAGCAATCAGTACTATATGTCTACTATCTGGTTAATCTCGGATGTCTACTATGAGTTTCATGTTGGGTGCAAACAATCATTAAAGGAGCCATTATCTGTATTTTTTAACTAAAGCTATTATCTGCCTGGTATCATTGGTTTTGGGTCTATCCACAATTTGCTACCATCAATCTGCATTTGTGCATGCACTCCTTACATAATCTCACTATGTTTTATTCCTATGCATGCCAGTTATTGTACACAATGGAACTGATCATGTAGAGCAAAGGAGACGAGCCTTGCGTGGCAATAAAATTTCATGCAGACGTCGCTCCATGGTGGGCGCAAAGGCAGCCCCCCTTCACCCATTTTGGATCGTAATCAAGAGGAAGATAACTGTTCTGAGGGGGATTCAGAAGGAGAAGACCACTCCTATTTACCCCATGAGGTCTTCGCTCTAACTTGGCATGCTGATGTTGGTAATATCATGCATATGGTGACTTGCATTGCTTACTATATACATCAAAGATGTCATCGGATTAGTTTAGACATGCTTTTGTGAATGCCATTTGTTTAGTTTCTTTATCTTATATGTGAATCATGCAATGCCATCTTGTTTAGCCAGGCATCATATATGTGAATTTTGCAATGCCACCCTGGTTAGCTAGTCATCTTATATGTGAATTATATCATGCCATCATTTTTTTATTACGTGTTAAATTTTTCAACAATTTTACTACATTCAATTACTCTTCCTGTGCATCAGCCATTTGGCACGGTCATGGAAAAATCTAGAGTGGAAACAAGGTCTTCAGAGCAGACAATGTTATCTGATGAAATGCATGTCTTGCTGGTTACAGATAGCTCCTCAGAGGAGGATTCAGAGAAAGATGAGCAGTCCTATTCCCCCCCCCCCGAGGTGCATGCTCTATTATGCAATGTTATCTTGTTGCAAGGCATTATATATGTGAATTATGCAATGCCATGCTGTTTAGCCAAGCGTCATATATGTGAATTATATCATGCCATCCTTTTTTGTATTTCTCATTGCTTTTGTTGACAATGTTTGTATATTCAACTGCTCTTCCTGTGCATCAGCCATTTGAATTGGTGAGGGAGAAATCTGAAATGAAAACAAGGTCTTCGGAGCAGACAATTCTACCTGCTGAAGTAGATATCTTGCTGGATACAGATAGCTCTTCAGAGGAGGATTCAGAGGCAGATGACCAGTCCGATTATCCCCCTGAGGTGTATGCTCAAACTTGGCAGGGTTATATTACTCATATCATGCATATGTTGTATTGCAATGCTTAGTTTTTACATCATATACACAATATTGAATGCCATCTCCTTAGTTGACACATCATATATTCGATTGCCCTCTGCTCACTTCCTTAGTATATAAATCATATATTTGAATTTTATCATGCCATGATGTTTACATAGACATCATGTATCTGAATTATGGCATGTCAACCCATTTTCTAAAGACATAATATAGTTATATCATCTCATCCTGTTTACATAGTCATCATATTTTAAATTATGTCATTCTATCCGTGAATTATATCATGCCATCATGTTTCCATCGACGGCATATTTGTGATTTATGGCATGCCAACCACTTTAATAGACACATCGTATAGTTATATCATGTCATCCTGTTTACATAGTCATCATATTTTGAAGTATGTCATTCCATCATGTTTAGTTAGCCATCATACATGTGAAATTGTGTCATGCTATCCTGTTTAATTAGCCATCATATATGTGAAATTATGTCCTGCTATTCTGGTTGGTTAGACAACATAAATGTGAATTATTTCATGCCCCGTTTTCTTCCCTACTTATCCATTGCACCTGTCTATCTTACAATGTCTGTACATTCAATTACTTTTCTTGTTTATCAACCATTTCAATTGGAGGGGGTGATGGCAGTATCTGTGGGAATAAAAACACGGTCTTCATAAAAGATCGTGCTACCTGTCGATGTAGATAGAACCATGGTTATACTTTCCCAAGAACCAGCCCCACCACACATAACCCAGACTCACGTAGATTGTACCCCTACCCAGTTGGATAGAGAACCAGCTACACCCCTTTTAACTCCAACCCCAGCAGATAGTAACCCAGTTCCTGTTGACACAGCACCGTCTCCACCACAGAGCACCCAAACACGAGCAGTTAGTAAGGCAACTACAGTGCCCAAAGCACGAGGACCACCACTCCGAACCCCAAGTCAACGCTTAAAGCAGAAGAAGAATTGTTCTCAGGTCAGGTTCCATAGCTATGGTTCATACTACTTTGCTCTTGTATCACTGTATTTACTCATACCAACTAATTTCAAATTTGAAGGATGCAACTGAAACTCCAATGGCGCAACAGGTATGTTTTAAACCTGTTTCTTTAACGTGTTTGCTGTTTTAACTTGCTCTATGTTGATTTCAGTTTCAATTGTATAAACACTTATGTTCTCATGCCATGCACATTACAAGTGTTGTTATTGTTGTGTAGTTTCCCACACTTATATTCTGTCTATGCTGCTTTGTTAAATAGATATGATTTGAACTATATCTATCTTGATTTGGCAACATAAACTAGAATGATATAGACCATACAGTGACCATACTACATAGATATATGTTTGTTTCATGCTGTTATCATGTCCACCTTACTACTGAACTGGTTTACCAAAATGAGTTTCATATACTACATTGTAAACCTGTGACGTGTTTGTTTGTTTCTCTTTTAGAACGCGGATAAAATATTGGAGAAGAGTACCCCCGTTATGCAATGGTAAATGAAGTAATGTAGATAAGGTTCAAGATAGTGAGACATCCCTGTTGGTCTCCAAGAAAGCTGATAAAAACTATATTGAAGACACCGAGACAACCCCAAAGTCCTGTCTTGATGTAGTGTTCGAGTTACTGGCTACCTACTGCCGGCACCAGCTCTTTGAACTCGTTGCCGGAATCAGCTCGGCTTCTTGAGTCTCAACTTCAAGTTGAAAGACATCGATCAGATGCTATGCGATAGGAAGCCAAAGGACTGAGGAAGTCCCTGCAGAATTCAGATGCATAATTTTTGGTGCAACAGCAAGTGCTGGAGGATTTAAGCGCCAAATAAGAGAAAGTTAATAAGCTTGCTAAGCATCTTGCCAGCATTATGGGTACCCAGGATATTATTTCTTGAGCTCTTCTGAAGTGGTTTCAGTTCTGGACTTGTTTTGCTGCGGCGTTTATATGCTGCTTTGTTCCCTATATTTGCACTGGTGGCGAACTTTGATGCCCAGTGGATGTAATATGTGTAATAGCCGTGATAGCCTAGCGCAAGTTGCTTGCTTATTTATTTCCTTATTGTCTTGTTTATTTCTTTGCTTGTAGTCAGTGCAGTTCTTTTTCTACGGTTTGCTAGTGGCCGCAATAACCTATTTTCTAAAACTAGGCCACAATAACCATGGGCTACATATTTACTGTAGTTACCATGGCCCTCCTACGGGCCATAGAAACAATGGGCCTTCTACGGGTCGTAGAAACAATGCGCCTTATACGGGTCATAGACACAATGGGCCTTCTACGGGTCGTATCATCAATGGGCCTTCTATGGGCCGTATGATCGGTTGGCCAAACATGCGCCAATAACAGACCGCATTATGGCCGTAAACGGGCTAGAGTTGGAATCATCCGTTCATGGGCCGACCATAACTGGCCGTTGTTAATCGGCCGTATTTGATGACTCTATGAAAACGACCCAATGTATTAACGGGCCATAAACGGGCCGACTATAACCTCGGGCTGAATTTGGCCCACAAGCAGAAAATGACAGTAACGGGCCGTACGTAAAGGAATGCTGAAAATGAGCCCAAGAATAAATGGGCCCTGACAAGGCTGAAAGATAACATGGGCTGGAAACGGCCCAACGGAATAACGGTCCGTTAATGGGTATAAAGTGATGCACTGTTCATTACGGGCCAGTTTCACCACAGGCCGTTAATGGGCCAAGAGTTACAAAGGGCCTCATATGGGTCGAAAGACGTCATGGGCCATACATGGGCCAGAAGTTAAAATAGGCTGGAATCATATTGGACGGCCCAGATGATGCTATTGGGCCTAATTAGGATAGGTCGTAACGGGCCTTGGGTTAGCGGGCTGTAAATGGGCTATATGCGAACACGCCGTTAACAGTCTTTCCATGGGCCGGCCCGCCACCTTTTGACCAAGTCAAACGGGTCGGTCTTTTCATAGGAATGGGCCTTTATTGGGTCGTGCCACGTGTCGACATATCATAGGCGCCTTCTGTCCAATGAGTGGATGACATCTGTCCCAACGGTGAGCCGACACGTGTTTCCTCCAGCCAATGCCGATTTTACACATGGAAAATCCCCATTGGTCGGGGCTGTTAACGGGTTGTCGGATGCAAAACCGGACCCGATAGCTTAACAACGTTCCGTTACAGTGGATGCCACGTGTCGGTCACCCTTGACGAAACCACTTCTGTGACGCGCGATTTATCGTCATGGAAGTGGACACTTCCGTGATGATAATTTTGGTAATGTCATGGAACACTTCTACGACAACACATGTATGACTATCTTGATTCTGTCATAAAATTGTCATGGATGTACATGCATGATAGAAAGCGTGACCTACTGTGACAAACACGTATCATCACGGAAGCGTATTTTTTTGTAGTGTAGTGTTGATTACATCTTGTAGTTGATTACTATATGGTTTATTTGGTGGAAGATTATATGTTCAGATGCACTATGCTATTTAATACCCCTCTGATCTTGATCATGATTATCATTTGTGAGTAGTTACTTTTGTTCTGGAGGTCACGGAATAAATCATGTTGCAAGTAATCATGTGAACTTGATATGTGTTCGATATTTTGCTGATATGTATGTTGTGATTCCCTTAGTGGTGTCATGTGAACGTCGACTACATGACACTTCGCCATATTTGGGTGTAAGAGAATGCATTGTGGAGTAGTTATTAGATGATGGGTTGCGAGAGTGACAGAAGCTTAAACCCTAGTTTATGCACTATTCCGTAAAGGACCGATTGGATCCAAAAGTTTAATGCTATGGTTAGAATTTATTCTTAATACTTTTCTCGTAGTTGTGGATGTGTAACGCCCCGGATTCGATGCGCCAGGTGTCTGCCAGTTATTCGCCGTCGTTGCCATGTCATTTGCTTGCGTGTTGCATTTTATCATGTCATCATGTGCATTGCATTGCATACGTGTTCGTCTCATGCATCCGAGCATTTTCCCCGTTGTCCGTTTTGCAATCCGGCACTCCTATGCCCTCCGGCGTTCCCCTTTCGTATCTCATTGTGAGCGGGTATTAAATTTTCTCGGAATTGACCGAGCCTTGCCAAGCGGCCTTGGTATAGCACCGGTAGACCGCCTGTCAAGTTTCGTGCCATTTGGAGGTCGTTTGGTACTCCAACGGTTAACCGGGTAACCGTAAAGCCCCCTCTCTCTTTGCAGCCCAACACCCTTCCAAAGTGGCCCAAAACCCATCTAACTCCCCTCCATGCTCTCGGTCGTTCGATCACGATCGTGTGGGCGAAAACCGCTCCTCATTTGGACTCTCCTAGCTCCCTCTACCTATATAAAGGCCCTCCCCTTCCAAATTCGCGGACGAAATCCTACCCTAACCCTAGCTTCTTCCTCCTCCAGCCGCCGGACATGTCCGCGCCCCACCGGACATGTCCGCCTCCGCCGCCCGCAGCCAACCCGTGCTCGCCACGTTGCCTCCCGCGCCAGACCCCGCCGCCGGGCCCGCTCGGCCCACCCGCGGCCCGCCCCGCGGCCCGACCGGGCCGCCGCCGCCCGATGCGCGCCCGCAGCCGCCCCGCGGGCCGCGCGCTGCCGAAGCCCGCGCCTCCCGTCGGCGCCGACCGCCGCCAGGTCCCGCCTCCTCGTCGCCGTCCTTCTCCGCACCCGTGCGCCCGCCGCCCCGCGCCTCCTCCGTCGTTCGCCGCCGCCCTAGCCGGCCAGAGCCGAGCTCCGCGCCTCCCCGCTCGCCGCCGAGCGCCGCCGCCGAGCGCCTCCGGCGACCCCCGCCATGGCCGCCCGAGCTCGGGGCCGACCCCCTCCGCCTCCCCGGGCCGGGATCCGGCCAGATCCGGCGAGATCCGGCCCGGATCCGCCATCTCCGGCCACCCCGGCGTCTTCCCCGTCGTCTCCGGCGAGTTTTCCGGCCGCCTCGAAGTCCATGCAAAACTGGAGGTTGACTCCGAAATCCCTAAGTCCCCGTTTCTGTGTAATAATCATGCCATGTTTGACCTGTTGTATCTCTGCATCCGTAGCTCCGCTTTGGGCGTGTAATATGTCAAATTGTTCGTATCGACGAGTACATAATTTCATTCCATTGCAACATATTAATTTGAGCTCATCTTCATGCCTGAATCATCGTTGTAAGAGTGCTTCATGACGTTTTCTGCTGTCTGTTATCAGAACGAGCTCATTTGTCATTTATGCCATGATTGATGTGTGCATCCTATGAGGTTGATGTCTTCATGTGTTTTGATCTATGCTATGTCTTCTTTACAGCGGTGCTTACCATGTATTTTTGTGATCAATGTGGTGACTAGCACAAGCATGCAAACATTGCATCGTGATGTTACTGATTTTAGTCCCTGTTCTGCTGTTATTTTCATGCCATGTAAACTTGATGCTACAGAGAGATCCATGCATATTTTGAGATACTTCAGTAAGGGTGTTTTGAACAATAGGTTATTGTCAATCCAGTCATGCCCTTTGTTGCAATTATGGAGTAGTCTAGCATGTCATTTTCGTGCTCTACTTTTGCTTCAAAATGTTTCCTGGCAGATTGTTTACATGCTATTCAATTTGGCCAAGGTTGCTATAGTGGATCCTTGCATGCTATGGACTTGTTCTTGCCTTGGATTGTTACATAAACATGTCTTCTTGATGATGCTATGCTTATCTTGTCATGCAATGACTTGTGGTGAGTGATTCAAGCTTGTTAAGTAGGGTACATGATGTTGCTGTTTTGCTAGGCTGAATCTGTTATTTCGTGAGGCCATGTGAACCTGCTTCTACTAATCATTCTATGCATAATCTGGAGATGTTCTATAAATATGTTTTGATATACATGTCATCCTATGACCATACATGCCCCTGGTTGCATTTATAGGTTGCTGTAGATTGTTCATATCTTGCTCCAAAGTTGCTTCATAATGTTGCTGTCAGCCTGTTAACATTAAGTTCAGTTGTTACCATGTGTTTTGCTAGTGATCCACGCACCCTATGAACTTTCTATTGCCATGCTTCGCTTCACAAACATGTCTTATTACTGTTGGTTGCCTTGCCATGCCATGTTTTGCTCTGTAGTGAGTTGCACAAGCTCATCTACATGTCTTCATAATTCTGTTTCTGCCATGTTTGAATCTGTATAATAACTTGCTATGTTTACATGGGTGCCATCCTATTTTTTGATCCTTTTTGGCTTATGGTCAGTAAAGGACTCTTGATCTATGCAATTAGTAGATTCATGCCATGCCTTTGTTTGACATGATAAGTTCCTGTAACATGTCGTTTGATAGCTCTAAACATTGCATCGTGATGTTATTTTCTGCAAAGTCTGAAATTGTTATAAATTGCAATCTTACCATGTGTGTTTGAGCATGTTCTAGTGATTTCTGGAGATAGCTCAGTGTTCATGTTTTGTTGTGCTTTACCTGTACATCATGCCCATGCCTTTTGTTTTCATGTTGAGATGCTGTAGCTTATTGTTTTGATGCTTGCAATATGCCTAGTTGCTGTTTTGGACAGCTTGTCCTTTAAACTTGTTTCATGTGTGTGTGTTGAACCGTTGCTCCGTTTTGAGCGTTCTCTATATGAAACTTGCTTAGAATTGCATGTAGCTTCATATTATCATGTTGCATCCTTGTTTTGAGGTGTTTGCTTCATGTTTGGGTGCATTTTGCATCAATGCCATGTTGATCTTGTTTTGCTCATATCTTCTAGGTCGTAGCTCCGAACTAAATGAACTTTATATGTAACTTGACTAGAATCTCGTGTAGATCATCTTTGTGCATCTTAACTTGCTGTTTAACAACTTGAACAAAAGGTTTATTCAGATCTGGACCAATTTCGAAATATGCATATGAGGACTTACCGGAATTGTTATATGTTGTTCCCGGCCTCATTTAAACTTGTCTTGACGTGTTGCTCTTGTTTGCATCATCTCTTGCCATGAGTAGCTTCATGTAGTATTGTCATGCATCATGCTCGTGTGTGCATCATGCCTTGTTCATGTGTGGTGTGTTTACTATGTTGTGTGTTTCTTATCGATAGTTCCTGTTTCGTTGCGATCGTGAGGATTCGTTCATCTACGCTTGGTTCGTCTTCGTGGCTTCATCCGTTCATCTTCTTCATGGACTCGTTCTTCTTGTGGGATTTCAGGCAAGATGACCGCTACCCTGGATCTCACTACTATCATTGCTATGCTAGTTGCTTCGTTCTATTGCTATGCTGCGTTACCTATCACCTGTTTATCAAGCCATCCCAAATTGCCATGAACCTCTAACCTTTGACACCCTTCCTATGCAAACCGTTGCTTGGCTATGTTACCGCTTTTGCTCAGCCCCTCTTATAGCGTTGCTAGTTGCAGGTGAAGTTGAAGATTGCTCCATGGTGGACAGGATTTTGGTTGGGATATCACAATATCTCTTATATTATTAATGCATCCATATACTTGGTAAAGGGTGGAAGACTCGGCCTTTTGCCTAGTGTTTTGTTCCACTCTTGCCGCCCTAGTTTCCGTCATACCGGTGTTATGTTCCCGGATTTTGCGTTCCTTACGCGGTCGGGTGATTTATGGGACCCCCTCGACAGTTCATTTTGAATAAAACTCCTCCAGCAAGGCCCAACCTTGGTTTTACCATTTGCCTCACCCAGCCCTTTTTCCCTTGGGAGTCGCGCTCTCGAGGGTCATCTTTATTTTAGCCCCCCCGGGCCAGTGCTTGTCTAAGTGTTGGTCCAAACTAGAGCACCGTGTGGGACCATCCCTTGGCAACTTGGGTTACGTCGGTACCTGTACGCTTAGCTTATCCGGTGTTGCCCTGAGAACGAGATATGTGCATCTCCTATCGGGATTGTCGGCGCATCGGGCGGTCTTGCTGGTCTTGTTTTACCATTGTCGAAATGTCTTGTAAACCGGGATTCCGAGTCTGATCGGGTCTTCCTGGGAGAAGGTCTATTCCTTCGTTGATCACGAGAGCTTGTCATGGGCTAAGTTGGGACACCCCTGCAGGGTATAATCTTTCAAAAGCCGTGCCTGCGGTTATAGGGAGATGGGAATTTGTTAATGTCCGGTTGTAGATAACTTGACATCAGATCCGATTTAAAATGCATCAACCGCGTGTGTAGCCGTGATGGTCTCTTTTCGGCGGAGTCTGAAAAGTGAACACGGTCTTTGGGTTATGTTTGACGTAAGTAGGAGTTCAGGATCACTTCTTGATCATTGCTAGCTTCACGACCGTTATGCTTGCTCTCTTCTCGCTCTTATTTGCATATGTTAGCCACCATATATGCTTAGTCGCTGCTGCAGCCTCACCACTTTACCCCTTCCATTCCTATTAAGCTTTGCTAGTCTTGATACCCATGGTAATGGGATTGCTGAGTCATCGTGGCTCATAGATTACTACAACAATAGTTGCAGGTACAGGTTATGCGATGATCGTGACGCGAGAGCGATTCTTGCTTGCGTTGAGTTCTTCTTCTGCTTCTTTGATCAGGGGATAGGTTCCAGGTTGGCAGCCTGGGCTAGCAGGGTGGATGTCATTTGAGTTTCTGTTTGTGTTTCATCCGTAGTCAGATGTAGCTCTGATGTATTGTGATGTTGTATTCGAGCGGCATTGTATGCCTTATGTATGTATCCCCATCTATTATGAAACGTTGATGTAATGATATCCACCTTGCAAAAGCGTTTCAATATGCGGGTCTATCCTTGGTGGGACCTTCGAGTTCCTTTTGGATAGGGTCGCATATTGGGCGTGACAAGTTGGTATCAGAGCCTCGACCGACCCTAGGAGCCTCCTTGATTGATCGTGTAGTTTGGCCATTGTTGAGTCTAGAAGAAAACTGTTTTTCGGAGTCTAGTTATATCGGAGAGTAGGACTTCTTTTTACTCCTCAGCCCCTTCGTCGCTCTGGTCAGGAATCTTGACCTAGGTGTTTTGAATTACTCCTCTTCCCTTTCAAATTTTCTTTAGGATCACGCAGTTGGTTTTCCGGTAGTTGTTCCTCAGCTCTTTTCATCCGGTGCATTTCTCGTCAAGTTGACTCGACCCTCCTCATCTTTGCAAGTTCAATCCTCAGTTTGCTCTCAACGAAGTTATTTCTCTATCCTCAGTTGTTTTCTTTCCCACCCGCCCTCCCTTTTTCATCTTAGAACCGGAGTCCGTAATCGAGTATCCATCCTACTCGTGTGAAGTTTTTGCTCTCTCTCCTCAATGATTTAAACCAGTGTTTTCTCTTCAAGATATTCGTCGTTTCCCCTTCCATGTTGCCTTTGTTTTCCCGCCCTCCCACCCTCTTCTTCCCGGAGTCTGAGTCTCTATCTCGACCACCTATTTCATTCGTGTGGAACCTCTTCAGTCTTTCATAATTTATTTCAACCGGTGAATTCTTGTCTCGGTGGACATTCTTCATCTCTTATTCTTCTTCGGTGGACTTAATTCAAGTTTTTTGGTAGTGATTATATTCTTTCCTCAGCTCAAATGTTTTCCCTGCTCGTTTGCCTCTCGCCAGTTTGTCATTCCGGAGTGTTCAAGACATCTCAGGAGATTCGTCTGTGTTTGAATTGATTTGAGGTTGTCACCTCATTCAAATATTTCAATTGTTCCGGTGCATCATCTATCTCTTCAACAATCCTTTTCAATGGTGTTTTCTCTTCAGTGGGCCCTAACCCATAGGTCTTTTCCTAGGATCTTACCTGACTCTTCTAATTATTCCCGGAGCTATTCCCAAATCCTTTCCGAAGTCTGACGTAAGTATGAATTTCATCAGTCACATGTCTTCTCCAAGATCGATTTCAAATCATTTTCATTGTTGGCTCAACCTCTTTGCTTTTCATTCTCCCGGAGTATCTCAGTAATTTTGGTGGTGTTTCTCGTCGTCTTTTCAAGACCGAAGAAGAGTTTTTCCTCTAAATCTTGCCCGTTCTCTCGAAGTTTCGTGGCTCTAGCTTCATATTATCCTCTCAAATTATTCCGTTTGACAGAAGTTCTTTTCATCCATCCGGAGTATGTCAGGAGTTGTTTTCCCGTTTCTTTTCACCGGAGGCCATCGTTCTAGAAGAATTCTTCGTCCTCAGACTTCAGCTACCGTTACCCAATTATCCCGGTGCTTCATTCAAGTAATCAGCTCGTTATCTCTTCATTCTTGTGCATCTAAATCCCCTCTTGCATATTTGTTCTTCTAATTCTTCCCGGTGATTCATTCTCTTTCGTCAGTCATTTCTGAATTCTTACGGTGGTTCGTTCAAGATTCTTTTTCCTTGATTATCATATTAATCCATTCGTTCTTCCAATCCTACCGGTGGTTCGTGAAGACCTTCTCAATTCTTTTTCAACAAGAATAAGTTATATGCAAATCCATTGTTTGTCATCAATTTAATTTGATGAAGGATAAGCATACAATAAATCTTATTCTTATTTCATCCAAGTGAGTAATCCCTTCATTCGGAGTTTATTCTTGAGGAATAAATTTTAGTTCCAAGTGTTCTCCATCTTTTCTTTTCCGGCGTTCAAATTTCCTAGGCCATTTCGTCGAAACCTCCATCTAAATCATCGGAAGGCTCATCTTATTCTTTCATCCTTCATTCTATCTCATCATCCTTTTGCTACCGGAGTTCTTCATGGTGGTTCTTCATGATTTATTTCTTTCTTCAAGAGTTCATCAAGATTCTTGAAGGTGGAGTTCAAGTATCTTTTCTTCTCGCGTCTCAAAGTGCAAATAATTCTTCATTTTCTTCTGAAGTGAAGTTTTGCCTTTCTTCGTTCTTCCCAGATATTCAAATTCGTTCAACCTTCCTTCAAAGTTCTTTTCATTCCATTCTTTCAATTCTTCCGGAGGCTTTGCGTTGTTCAGTTCGTCAAGCGCCATCCCATCTGGTGAAGTTCATGTTCTATCCTTTCCATGTTTCAGCCGGAGTGTTGCTTAAATCCTTTCAGTCTTATTCGTTTCTTATCTCGTTCTAACTGGAGTTGTTTCATAGTCTATCTGACTCTGCGAGCTTTCGATTCTCGCCATTCTCGCAGTTCCTCTCTTCTTCTCGAGTGCTCTCGATTCTTTGCTTCTTCTCTTGAGTTCTTGTTTCACCTCATCCCTTTTTTCCTTCCGTCTTGGTCCTAAGATCTCAGGACGAGATCTCTTGTTAGTGGAGGAGTGTTGTAACGCCCCGGATCCGATGCGCTAGGTGTCTGCCAGTTATTCGCCGTCATTGCCATGTCATTTGCTTGCGTGTTGCATTTTATCATGTCATGATGTGCATTGCATTGCATACGTGTTCGTCTCATGCATCCGAGCATTTTCCCCGTTGTCCGTTTTGCAATCCGGCACTCCTATGCCCTCTGGCGTTCCCCTTTCGTCTCTTGTTGTGAGCGGGTATTAAACGTTCTCGGAATGGACCGAGCCTTGCCAAGCAGCCTTGGTATAGCACCGGTAGACCGCCTGTCAAGTTTCGTGCCATTTGGAGGTCGTTTGGTACTCCAACGGTTAACCGGGTAACCGTAAAGCCCCCTCTCTCTTTGCAGCCCAACACCCTTCCAAAGTGGCCCAAAACCCATCTAACTCACCTCCATGCTCTCGGTCATTCGATCACAATCGTGTGGGCAAAAACCGCTCCTCATTTGGATTCTCCTAGCTCCCTCTACCTATATAAAGGCCCTCCCCTTCCAAATTCGCGGACGAAATCCTACCCTAACCCTAGCTTCTTCCTCCTCCAGCCGCCAGACATGTCCGTGCCCCACCGGACATGTCCGCCTCCGCCGCCCGCAGCCAACCCGTGCTCACCACATCGCCTCCCGCGCCAGACCCCGCCGCCGGGCCCGCTCGACCCACCCGCGGCCCGCCCCGGGGCTCTACCGGGCCGCCGCCGCCCGATGCGCGCCCGCAGCCGCCCAGCGGCCCGCGCGCCGCCGCGCGCCCCGCCGCCGCCGAAGCCCGCGCCTCCCGCCGGCGCCGACCGCCGCCAGGTCCCGCCTCCTCGTCGCCTTCCTTCTCCGCGCCCGTGCGCCCGCCGCACCGCGCCTCCTCCGTCGTCTGCCGCCGCCCTAGCCGGCCGGAGCCGAGCTCCGCGCCGCCCCGCTCGCCGCCGATCGCCGCCGCCGAGCGCCTCCGGCGACCCCCGCCATGGCCGCCCGAGCTCGGGGCCGACCCCCTCCGCCTCCCTGCGCCGGGATCCGGCCGGATCTGGCGAGATCCGGCCCCGATCCGCCATCTCCGGCCACCCCAGCGTCTTCCCCGTCGTCTCCGGCGAGTTTTCCGGCCGCCTCGAAGTCCATGCAAAACTGGAGGTTGACCCCGAAATCCCTAAGTCCCCGTTTCTGTCAGGACCCCGACTCAATGCCACATCGATCTAGCATGTAACACCTCATATCACTTTGCGGCCTCACGCACGGTATTCCCACGGGTGTCGCCTTACCTTTGCCCGGGACCGTTTGCGCCTTTTGGCACACGTATATGACAGTGTCGCTAGCATCCATATGATAAGGAGCCCGGGCTGACATGGCTAGTCGTAAACCCAAAGCGGCACAGACTTACAGGGACAGGCATCCATGACCCAGCATCGAACGTGTCGGTCATCAGCGAGTGAATCCAGGCTGTAGCACTGGGCTAGCAGGACTCCGGTGAACCGGGCTGTAGCGGGCTAACAGGACTCCGGTATTCACCGCGTGACATTTCCCCGAAGGGACAGACACAGGAACGAAGAAGGACACATGCCGGCCAGCCTAAGCGTTCCGGAGCAGTAGCAAGCTACCATTTGAAACACTAGGAGACATTTCCCGATAAGAGAGGCTACTAAAGATAAACAACTAGATGGTCAGATCCCACACATACCAAGCATTTCAATAACATACACACAATATGCTCGATATGTGCAATACAACATGGCATCACAAAATGACTCTACGACTCAAGTAGTTTATTCAATAGGCTCCGAGGAGCGAGATATTACAAACATGGGTCTCATGACCCAACACTCAGAGCATACAAGTCAAAGCACAAGCGGAAGCTATCATGTCTGAGTACAGACAACTATAAATGAAAAAGGCTGAGAAGCCTGACTATCTATCAGATCCTGCCGAGGGCACAAGATCGTAGCTGAGGTATCAAGCTAAACGTCGAAGTCCACGTGAAACTACTAGCGAGACCGAAGTCTCTCTGCAAAAACATAAAATAGGCAAACGTGAGTACAAATGTACCCAGCAAGACTTACATCAGATCTATCTACATATGCCTCATTATCAACAAAGGGGATGGTGGAGTTTGACTGCAGCAAGCCAGCTTTGACTCAGTGGCTAACCTGAACTACGACTGCAAATAACTTTTGAGGTGGCGCACACGAGTCCACATATTCACCATATCAATACACCACTATGGATCCGCTCCCGTCTCCCTACGAGAACGCCATCCATAGCACTCACGCTTATCTTGCGTATTTTAGAGTATCCACTTTCACTTGTCTATGAACTGATATAAGCAACCCAGAGGTCCTTTTCCGTGGACACGGCTATTCGAATAGATTAGGTTAACCCTGCAGGGGTGTACTTCTTCACACACGCTCTCACCACTTACCGCCGTTTACACGACATGTACTCGGCAACCTTCAAGCGGAAGCCCAACGTGGGTGTCGGCCACGGCCTGCCCAAACACTCAAGTCTCTAGTCCAGGTTTATCGCCTATTCGGGTTCCATCCATGAGGAGATCCGGCCGGAGTTTCGCTCACAGCCCCAAACGATGTGAACAGGGTTCCCGAGACACCAAACGGGCGCCGGTACACCGTGCCACGTGCCTACCGCATCACAGCCCACCCCTACGGTCAGCGCTGCCCACGGCCTCCAGCATACTACAAACACCAGAAACTACTTGCAACTCCTGGACAGAGGACAAGGGTGATTAAGAAGCCGAGAGGGTCCATTGGTTTCGGGCCCAATGCGTGGTAGTAGCTGAATCATGGATCACAAACACAGAACTCAGTTCCTGAGGACGGCTGCAATGAGACAACCCACCATGTACTCCTACATGGCCTCTCACCGCTACCTTTACCAAAACGTGTTCACACACTTAGCTCACACACAGTAGGACATGTTCACACACCTCTGATTCATCCCCGATGAATCAGACCTGACTCAACTCTAAGCAATAGCAGGCATGACAAACAAACATGAATGAGTAGGCACATCAGGGCTCAAACAACTCCTACTCATGCTAGTGGGTTTCATCTATTTACTGTGGAATGACAGGTCATGCAAAGGATAAAGGGGTTCAGCTACCGCAGCAAGTAACAGATGAATCGATGTTGTCCTAATGCAGTAAAAGAGAGCAGGAGCGAGAGAGTGGGATTTTATCGGAATGAACAAGGGGGTTTTGCTTGCCTGGCACTTCTGAAGATAACATTGAGTCTTCATCAGTGTCAACGATCACATCATCGGTATCACGTCTATCGAGAGGGGATAAATACCGGCAACACAGAAGGGAACACAATCAATGCAATGTACAATATGATGCATGATCATGACATGGCAAAATGAATGTGTTTTGGGCTAATGCAACTAGCAACGGATTAAATGAAGTTGGTTTGAATACAAGATTCAAATTCAAACTCCATATGTGATTATTCAAATGCCATTCACTTCATTTGCCCTAAACAGTAGTGATAAGTTGTTCTAACATGCATGAAAATGGTACAGATGGATCCCTTGAATTTTTCTGATAATTTTTCATATATAATTTATTTAATTTGGAGTTACGGTTAATTTTCTATGATTTATTGAAGTTTATACAATTTTCTGGAATTATAAATCATTTCCTAATTTATTTAATTCCAGAAATACTTTACTGCGTCAGCATGACGTCGGCATGACGTCAGCAAGTCAACAGGGGCTGGTCAGGGTCAAACCTGACGTGTGGGGTCCACACGTCAGTGACACAGGGGCTAATCCCGCGTTGACTCGGGCTTTGACCCGCTACGGGGCCCACTGTCAGTGTCTGTTAGTCTAACTAATTTTAGTTAACACTAATCCTAACCTATTTAAACAGGCCGGCCCCACCTGTCATGGACACAGGGGAGGGTCCCGTCGGGGTCAAGTGGTCAACCCCACCGGCGGCTTGACGCCGGCGAGGCCAGCCGCGGTGGCGAGCCTCGGGTTTTGCCCACAGGGCTCGGTTTGGCGCGCGGAGCACAGCTTCGGGATGCGGACGCTCGTCCGCATCCAACTGTGGTGGTGGCGCGGCCGGGAAGTGGCCGGAGTGGTGCCGGCGACGAGCTCGGCGGCGGCCGAAGCTCGGGTGCAAGTGGGGATGGGGCTGCGGTGCGCAAACAAGCGCGGCAAAGTGCTACGGAGGCTCTGCGCGATGCGGGGAGCGCGTTGGGCGCATGCCCGGGACCAAATGGTCACCGGAGCATCACCGGCGACGGGTGCGGCGGCGGCGAAGGTTCGGCCATGGCGGGGCTACAGCGTAGAGAGCGGGCGCGACCAGGGGAGAAGGGGGAGACGATGCGGGTGCTCACAGCGCGTCCGATGGCGTCGTCGGCGAGGTCGGGGGCGGTCGGGTTGCCGCGAATCGACGACGACGGCTGTCGGTGCAGAGGACGAAGGCAACAACGATGACGGCGCTGCGGGGCGCTCCGGCGTCGTTTGTCTCAGCAAAGATGAAGGGCAGGTCATGGCGGAGCTCCTGGACCGCTCGAGAGGACGAGGGGGAGGCGATAGCCGCGGTGGTGCTCGTCGGTAGCGTCGGCGCGGTCCGGTGAGGTGGGGAACAGCGAGGGAGAGAGAGCCAGGGAAGGGGAAAGAGCTCCAGGGAAGAGAGGAAGGGCTGGACGGCTCCGGGCGGCTGCGTGGCGTCTTCAGAGGAGTCGGGGCAGCTGCCACGGCGAAGCAGGAGGTGGCCAGAGCTCTTCGGCGCGCGCCACGCCTCGCCTCTGCCTACTGGCAGAGGAAGAAGAGGACAAGGGGGGGAGGAGGTGGGCTGGGCCAGCGGGAGGAGCTGGGCCGGCTACAGGTAAGTGGCCCAGGTGGGCTGCAGGTAAAGTTTCCCTCCCTCTCTCTGTTTTTCCTATTTTACTTCTGTTTTCTATTTTTCTGACATTTGTTTGATTTAATAAATATATTAAATCATTTAATTTTATTATGCCAATTTTTGTAGGGGCTAATGGTATTATTCCAGAGCTCTTTTATAATTGGCATAATTTTTGGACCATATTTCATATATATAGAAATATCTTTCCAATGCAAATATTTATCGAATTAATCCAAATGGCCAAAATAAATGTCCATGAGCTCCTAAAAATATTGTTTTGATTTTTATCTCTGTCCAATATTTTCAGAGGGCAACATGAGCATTTTCTTGGACCCTTTTGGGGAATTTTTTTATTTGGGTCATTTTCAAAATGATTCTGAGGGTTCCACCAATCCTCATTTCAAATTTAAATGAAATTTAAACATGATGCACACATGAAGCTAGCCTAGAGCATTACCAGAAGCTAGGGATGTGACAGTTTGTGTGTAATATCATGCCATGTTTGACCTGTTGTATCTCTGCATCCGTAGCTCCGTTTTGGGCGTGTAATATGTCAAGTTGTTCGTCTCGACGAGTACATCATTTATTTCCATCATATTCATTTGAGCTCATCTTGATGCCTGAATCATCGTTGTAACAGTGCTTCATGATGTTTTCTGTTGTCGGTTATCAGAACGAGCTCATTTGTCATTTTTGCCATGATTGATGTGTGCATCCTATGAGGTTGATGTCTTCATGTGTTTTGATCTATGCTATGTCTTCTTTACAGAGGTGCTTACCATGTATTTTTGTGATCAATGTGGTGACTAGCACAAGCATGCAAACATTGCATCGTGATGTTGCTGATTTGTCCCTGTTCTGCTGTTATTTTCATGCCATGTAAACTTGATGCTACAGAGAGATCCATGCATATTTTGAGATACTTCAGTAAGGGTGTTTTGAACAATAGGTTATTGTCAATCCAGTCATGCCCTTTGTTGCAATTATGGAGTAGTCTAGCATGTCATTTTCGTGCTCTACTTTTGCTTCAAAATGTTTCCTGGCAGATTGTTTACATGTTATTCAATTTGGCCAAGGTTGCTATAGTGGATCCTTGCATGCTATGGACTTGTTCTTGCCTTGGATTGTTACATAAACATGTCTTCTTGATGATGCTATGCTTATCTTGTCATGCAATGACTTGTGGTGAGTGATTCAAGCTTGTTAAGTAGGGTACATGATGTTGCTGTTTTGCTAGGCTGAATCTGTTATTTCGTGAGGCCATGTAAACCTGCTTCTACTAATCATTCTATGCATAATCTGGAGATGTTCTATAAATATGTTTTGATATACATGTCATCCTATGACCATACATGCCCCTGGTTGCATTTATAGGTTGCTGTAGATTATTCATATCTTGCTCCAAAGTTGCTTCATAATGTTGCTGTCAGCCTGTTAACATTAAGTTCAGTTATTACCATGTGTTTTGCTAGTGATCCATGCACCCTATGAACTTGCTATTGCCATGCTTAGCTTCACAAACATGTCTTCTTACTGTTGGTTGCCTTGCCTTGCCATGTTTTGCTATGTAGTGAGTTGCACAAGCTCATCTACATGCCTTCATAATTCTGTTTCTGCCATGTTTGAATCTGTATAATAACTTGCTATGTTTACGTGGGTGCCATCCTATTTTCTGATCCTTTTTGGCTTATGGTCAGTAAGGGACTCTTGATCTATGCAATTAGTAGATTCATGCCATGCCTTTGTTTGCCATGATATGTTCCTGTAACATGTCGTTTGATAGCTCTAAACATTGCATCGTGATGTTATTTTCTGCAAAGTCTGAAATTGTTATAACTTGCAATCTTACCATGTGTGTTTGAGCATGTTCTAGTGATTTCTGGAGATAGCTCATTGTTCATGTTTTGTTGTGCTTTACCTGCACATCATGCCCATGCCTTTTGTTTTCATGTTGAGATGCTGTAGCTTATTGTTTTGATGCTTGCAATATGCCTAGTTGCTGTTTTGGACAGCTTGTCCTTTAAACTTGTTTCATGTGTGTGTGTTGAACCGTTGCTCCGTTTTGAGCGTTCTCTATATGAAACTTGCTTAGAATTGCATGTAGCTTCATATTATCATGTTGCATCCTTGTTTTGAGGTGTTTGCTTGATGTTTTGGTGCATTTTGCATCAATGCCATGTTGATCTTGTTTTGCTCATATCTTCTAGGCCATAGCTCCGAACTAAATGAACTTTATATGTAACTTGACTAGAATCTCGTGTAGATCATCTTTGTGCATCTTAACTTGCTGTTTAACAACTTGAACAAAAGGTTTATTCAGATCTGGACCAATTTCGAAATATGCATATGAGGACTTACCGGAATTGTTATATGTTGTTCCCGGCCTCATTTAAACTTGTCTTGACGTGTTGCTCTTGTTTGCATCATCTCTTGCCATGAGTAGCTTCATGTAGTCTTGTCATGCATCATGCTCGTGTGTGCATCATGCCTTGTTCATGTGTGGTGTGTTTACTATGTTGTGTGTTTCTTATCGATAGTTCCTGTTTCGTTGCGATCGTGAGGATTCGTTCGTCTACGCTTGGTTCGTCTTCGTGGCTTCATCTGTTCATCTTCTTCATGGACTCGTTCTTCTTCCTTGCGGGATTTCAAGCAAGATGACCGCTACCCTAGATCTCACTACTATCATTGCTATGCTAGTTGCTTCGTTCTATCGCTATGTTGCGTTACCTATCACCTGTTTATCAAGCCATCCCAAATTGCCATGAACCTCTAACCTTTGACACCCTTCCTATGCAAACCGTTGCTTGGCTATGTTACCGCTTTTGCTCAGCCCCTCTTATAGCGTTGCTAGTTGCAGGTGAAGTTGAAGATTGCTCCATGGTGGACAGGATTTTGGTTGGGATATCACAATATCTCTTATATTATTAATGCATCTATATACTTGGTATAGGGTGGAAGACTCTGCCTTTTGCCTAGTGTTTTGTTCCACTCTTGCCGTCCTAGTTTCCGTCATACCGGTGTTATGTTCCCGGATTTTGCGTTCCTTACGTGGTCGGGTGATTTATGGGACCCCCTCGACAGTTCACTTTGAATAAAACTCCTCCAGCAAGGCCCAACCTTGGTTTTACCATTTGCCTCACCTAGCCCTTTTTCCCTTGGGAGTCGCGCTCTCGAGGATCATCTTTATTTTAGCCCCCCCGGGCCAGTGCTTGTCTAAGTGTTGGTCCAAACTAGAGCACCGTGCGGGACCATCCCTTGGCAACTTGGGTTACGTCGGTACCAGTACGCTTAGCTTATCCGGTGTTGCCCTGAGAATGAGATATGTGCAGCTCCTATCGGGATTGTCGGTGCATCGGGCGGTCTTGCTGGTCTTGTTTTACCATTGTCGAAATGTCTTGTAAACCGGGATTCCGAGTCTGATCGGGTCTTCCTGGGAGAAGGTCTATTCCTTCGTTGATCGCGAGAGCTTGTCATGGGCTAAGTTGGGACACCCCTGCAGGGTATAATCTTTCAAAAGCCGTGCATCCGGTTATAGGCAGATGGGAATTTGTTAATGTCCGGTTGTAGATAACTTGACACCAGATCCAATTTAAAACACATCAACCGCGTGTGTAGCCGTGATGGTCTCTTTTCGGCAGAGTCCGGAAAGTGAACACGGTCTTTGGGTTATGTTTGGCGTAAGTAGGAGTTCGGGATCACTTCTTGATCATTGCTAGCTTCACGACCGTTCTGCTTGCTCTCTTCTCGCTCTTATTTCCGTATGTTAGCCACCATATATGCTTAGTCGCTGCTGCAGCCTCACCACTTTACCCCTTCCGTTCCTATTAAGCTTTGCTAGTCTTGATACCCATGGTAATGGGATTGCTGAGTCCTCGTGGCTCACAGATTACTACAACAACAATTCCAGGTACAGGTTATGCGATGATCATGACGCGAGAGCGATGCTTGCTTGCGTTGAGTTCTTCTTCTGCTTCTTCGATCAGGGGATAGGTTCCAGGTCGGCAGCCTAGGCTAGCAGGGTGGATGTCGTTTGAGTTTTTGTTTGTGTTTCGTCCATAGTCGGATGTAGCTCTGATGTATTGTGATGTTGTATTCGAGTGGCATTGTATGCCTTATGTATGTATCCCCATCTATTATGTAATGTTGATGTAATGATATCCACCTTGCAAAAGCGTTTCAATATGCGGGTCTATCCTTGGTGGGACCTTCGAGTTCCTTTTGGATAGGGTCGCATATTGGGCGTGACAGGATGCTTGCGAGGGGGTTAATCATAACTAGGAGGTTTGTTCAAGTAAGAACAACACCTAAGCACCGGTCCACCCACATACCAAATTATCAAAGTAGCGAACACGAATCGAACCAACATGGTGAAAGTGACTAGATGAAATTCCCGTGAACCCTCAAGAACACTTTGCTTATCATAAGAGACCATTTTGGCATGTCCTTTGCCTCAAAAGGATTGGGCTACCTTGCTGCACTTTTGTTAATATTACCGTTACTTATTTGTTACAAATTATCTTGCAATCAAACTACTATGTTACTTACAATTTCAGCACTTGCAGACATTACCTTGCTGAAAACCACTTGTCATTTCCTTCTGCTCCTCGTTGGGTTCGACACGCTTACTTATCGAAAAGGGTACAATTGATCCCATATATGCTAACCTTTCAGAACATGAAGAAGAAAGATCATTGAAAGTTCTAAGGAAGCACCGAGCTGCTATTGGATATACACTTGATGATCTTAAGGGCATTAGTCCCACTATATGCCAGCACAAGATTAATATGGAACCTGATGCTAAACCCGTTGTTGATCACCAACGTCGATTAAATCCGAAGGTGAAAGAATTGGTAAGAACGGAAATGTTGAAACTTCTAGAAGTAGGTATAATCTATCCTATAGCTGATAGTAGATGGGTAAGTCCTGTTCATTGTGTTCTTAAGAAGGGAGGTATAACTGTTGTCCCTAATGATAAGAATGAACTTATTCCACAAAGAATTGTCACAGGCTATAGAATGGTAATTGATTTTTAGAAAATTAAACAAAGCAACGAGAAAATATCATTACCCTATGCATTTTATTGATCAAATGCTAGAAACATTATCTGAGCACACACGTTTTTGCTTCCTTGATGGATATTCTGGTTTTTCACAAATACCTATTTCTCAACCCGATCAAGAAAAGACCACTTCCACTTGTCCTTTTGGAACTTATGCTTATAGACGTATGCCTTTTGGTATATGTAATGCACCTGCTACCTTTCAAAGATGTATGATGATACGTCTCCAACGTATCTATAATTTATGAAGCATTCATGCTATTTTATTATGTGTTTTGAATGTTTACGGGCTTTATTATACACTTTTATATTACTTTTGGGACTAACCTACTAACCGGAGGCCTAGCCCATATTGCTGTTTTATTGCCTGTTTCAGTATTTCGAAGAAAAGGAATATCAAACGAAGTCCAAACGGAATGAAACCTTCGGCAGCGTGATTTTTGGGAAGATTATGACCCAGGAGACTTGGAGTGCAAGCCAGGGGATCATCGAGGGGGGAACGAGACAGGGGGCGTGCCCACCCACTGGGCGCGCCCTACCCTCTCGTGGGCCCCTCGAGGCTCCCCCGACCAACTTCTTTCGCCTATATAAGCCTACGTACCCTAAAAACATCAATACAGAAGATAGATCGGGAGTTCCGCCGCCGCAAGGCTTTGTAACCACCAATAACCTCTCGAGAGCCCGTTCTGGCACCCTTCCGGAGGGGGAACCCATCACCGGTGGCCATCTTCATCATCCCGGCACTATCCATGACGAGGAGGGAGTAGTTCACCCTCGGGGCTGAGGGTATGTACTAGTAGCTATGTGTTTGATCTCTCTCTCTCTCTCTCGTGTTCTCTCTATGGCACGATCTTGATGTATCGTGAGCTTTGCTATTATAGTTGGATCTTATGATGTTTCTCCCCCCTCTACTCTCTTGTGATGAATTGAGTTTTCCCTTTGAAGTTATCTTGTCGGATTGAATCTTTAAGGATTTTAGAACACTTTATGTATGTCTTGCCGTGCTTATCTGTGGTGACAATGGGATATCACGTGCCACTTGATGTATGTTTTGGTGATCAACTTGCGGGTTCCGCCCATGAACCTATGCATAGGGGTTGGCACACGTTTTCATCTTGACTCTCCGGTAGAAACGCTGGGGCACTCTTTGAAGTACTTTGTGTTGGTTGGATGAATCTGAGATTGTGTGATGCATATCGTATAATCATACCCACGGATACTTGAGGTGATAATGGAGTATCTAGGTGACATTAGGGTTTTGGTTGATTTATATCTTAAGGTGTTATTATAGTACGAACTCTTGAATAGATTGATCCGAAAGAATAACTTTGAGGTGGTTTCGTACCCTACCATAATCTCTTTGTTTGTTCTCTGCTATTAGTGGCTTTGGAGTGACTCTTTGTTGCATATTGAGGGATTGTTATATGATCTATCTATGTTATTATTGTTGAGAGAACTTGCATAGTGAAAATATGAACCCTGTGCCTTGTTTCCTATCATTGCAATACCGTTTACGCTCACTTTTATCATTAGTTACCTTGCTGTTTTTATATTTTTAGATTACAAATACTTATATCTACTATCCATATTGCACTTGTATCACCATCTCTTCGCCGAACTAGTGCACCTATACAATTTGCCATTGTATTGGGTGTGTTGGGGACATAAGAGACTCTTTGTTATTTGGTTGCAGGGTTACTTGAGAGAGACCATCTTCATCCTACGCCTCCTACGGATTGATAAACCTTTGGTCATCCACTTGAGGGAAATTTGCTACTGTCCTACAAACCTGTGCACTTTCAGGCCCTACAACGTCTACGAGAAGAAGGTTAGTAGACATCATATGACTCCTATATTCTCTGATTTTTGTGAAAAGATTGTTGAGGTTTTCATGGATGACTTTTCTGTTTAAGAGAAGTCTTTTGATGATTGTTTAAGCAATCTTGATCGAGTTTTGCATAGATGTGAGCAAACAAATCTTGTCTTTAATTGGCAGAAGTGCCACTTTATAGTTAACTAAGGTAGTGTTTTGGGCCATAAAATTTCTAAAAGAGGTATTGAAGTCGATAAAGCCAAGGTTGATGCAATTGAGAAAATGCCATGTCCTAAATACATCAAAGGTATTCGTAGTTTCCTTGGTCATGCTGGTTTCTATAGGAGGTTTATCAAAGACTTCTCTAAAACTAGCACGGTGGCCCGCTCAATGCGCGAGATAGAATTTTATAAAGTTTTATAATGAAATTTGTGTGAAATATATGTTGTCTAACTTTCATGACCATGAAAGAAAGTTGAGGATCTAGAAGTCATTATGCACAATATCTTTTAGGAGCTTAATGAGCATACAAACTATATCATTTTTCATGATCTTATCCATATGCATCCATCTATTAGTAGTTACCATCCAAAACAACCGATCACCTCCTTTCAACACATGCATTTTACATGTATATGGAGCTTCTTGTATATCAAATACAACTGTTGTCACCGAGCAATAACATTATTTTCCTCACATAGATCATTCTTTGAACCTTATGTGCATGCTGCTTTACCACATCTCTCTCTATGTACAAATTAGTCGTGCATGGGTCATATTGAACTATATATAGAATGCGAGAGAGGATCTATAGACATAATACTACTACTTTATTTCATTTGTATGTATTGCAGTTCGAATAAAATAGCAAACATCCCAAAAAATAATTTTAATAGCCAAGCATTTACTTTATGCTAGATTAAAATAATATAGGTATAAGACTAAAGCACACATACTGGGTGACATGAAGAAAAACTACAATAATGGTTTATATGCATCCACGATGCATGCGCTGAGGGTAATAAAGCTTACAATATGTGAAAATTCATATGAAAATGTGCTAGTTCAAACTGATATTATGATATTGTAGGGAGTATTTCCCAAATAAGTTAACTTACAAATTAGGAGTGCGTGTACCGAATCCCTCCGGTACCTAGCTAAATTTGGCTTGAATTTTCAGAGTAAAATTGGGAAATCCATGGAATGAATGGTTTTGTAAAAACACCTGAGGCTACAACGATCCACTGATTCCTCTACTCAGACACCTTCGTTCCTATGCTTTGTAGCAGTAGCATTCTTTGTTCTGCCAGTGGTTTGTATCTAGAAAAAAAACTTGTTGTGGCGATGGGACCAAAGTAGGCACCAGAGGCATGGTGCCAGATGGACCTTAAGAAAAAAATAGGGATATTGTCACTTGTATCCAAGATAAAAAAAGTACTAAAGACTCACACTTAATGTGTGATTGAAAAAAAAACTAAATGATACTAAACATTGGTTCTAGTGGAAATAAAAAAACCATAGACATACTTTGCAGTTAATTGTCATTTATCGAATAATTAAGCTTCTGTAGGAAAGACCATAAGATATTGACCTATTTGTAGTATTCAAATCTCACAAAATTAGATGATCATGCAAAATATGACAAAATTATCACTTGGATCCAAAATAAACCAAAGTACTGAAGACCATGAATTTAACCTAAGATACTTAAGGTTGGGAAAAATGATTAACACTAAAAATCGCTCAAGTGAAATTTAAAATACCATAGAGGTAACATGCTTAGAATTGTTAGTTCTTGATTAATGAAACTTTAACAAAATTAGACGAGTATGGCAAAATATGGCGAAAGGAATAACATGGACTGTTATGAAACATAAGTTGTTTACATACATAGGGAATCTTGGTTGACCATCACATCATGATTGTTTTTCTATTGAAGTAGTATAAATAATTAGAAATAAAAACTAAATCCAATTTACTCACACAGTAAATTCAAATGCAAAACATTCAATTGGCCTCATGGAGTTGTGCATCTAATATCCACCGTATACAATGATATTACAACGAACTGTGTGAGTACAAATTATCACCATTTGACCAAAAAATTGGGGTACCAAGTAAACAATCGGATATAGATATACCATTAAAACTTATATCCTATCTCTCTGAGCCGAAGGGTCAGACAAATGACATGCATGCTAGTATAAGCATGGTATATGGTGGGGCGATAAACTATTTTGGCCAAACTAAGGCTAGGATTAGCCATTGTCAAGCAAGTAAACACACAGATGTTCGAAATGGTATAGAGCAGGTAGTATTAGTCATGAAAACACATAGCAACTTCCATTGTCAAGGATATTGTGAGCAAGTGCACCAGAGCTTTAGGAAGGCAACTACGTACCTTTGGACAACACATCGTTGCATGCATCATACCGGCGACGCTGTAAGATCGGGCCTGCGCCTTATGAGAAAAAACTACTCCAGCAAACGATTTTCACATATGTTTGTGGCCTCTCAATAAAGATAAGTGGAGAGTTGAGTTGAGGAGAACAGGATCTGTAATGAAGTGTAGATCTGCATATAGACGGCCAGGGACACTCGTGTGGCTGACAGTCTAGTAACAGGCCTCCTCATAATAGTTATATACGTTTAGAGGGATTATGTATAGGAAAACTTTAGCATCTTACCGATTAGAACTTACAACTGAATTTCATCAGATTCATAAGAACGCAAATTGAACAATACATTGAACAATTACTATGTAGTGGACCAAAAAGATAGATAATTCATGCAAATTAGATTTGCATGTAAGAAGCAACATAGCATAACAACGATGTATTATCCTATATACCAATAAAATTAAACTATTAATTAAGGACATGCAAATCTAGAGATTGTATGCTGTACTACAGAAATACGGTGCGGGGGGGGGGATCAAAAGATGTTCTACCCGTCACACGGAGGATGCAAGGAACTAATTGCTTTCATGGACAGCTGTAAATTTACCAAAAATCTTGTGAGACCATAGATGCAAAGAAGCTGCATAGATAATGCTACGTCTTGAGCTTGCGTTGGTTTTCCTCGAAGAGGGGAGGGTGATGCAGCAAGTGTAGCGTAAGTACTTCCCTCAGTTTTGAGAACCAAGGTATCAATCCAGTAGGAGGCTCCTCAAAAGTCCCACGCACCTACACAAACAAACTGAGAACTCGCAACCAACGCAATAAAGGGGTTGTCAATCCCTTCACGGCCACTTGCGAAAGTGAGATCTAATAAAGATAGTATGATAAGATAAATATATTTTTGGTGTTTTATAATATAGATGCAAAAAGTAAAGATGCAAATAAAAGTAGATTGAAAGCAAATATGATAAGAGATAGACCCGGGGGCCATAGGTTTCAGTAGTGGCTTCTCTCAAGATAGCATAAGTATTACGGTGGGTGAACAAATTACTGTCGAGAAATTGATAGAAAAGTGCATAGTTATGAGATTATCTAGGCATGATCATGTATATAGGCATCACGTCCATAACAAGTAGACCGACTCCTGCCTGCATCTACTACTATTACTCCACACATCGACTGACTCCTGCCTGCATCTAGAGTATTAAGTTCATAAGAACAGAGTAACGCATTAAGCAAGATGACATGATGTAGAGGGATAAACTCAAGAAATATGATATAAATCCATCTTGTTATCCTCGATGGCAACAATACAATACGTGCCTTGCAACCCTTTCTGTCACTGGGTAAGGACACCGCAAGATTGAACCCAAAGCTAAGCACTTCTCCCATGGCAAGAAAGATCAATCTAGTAGGCCAAACAAACTGTTAATTCGAAGAGACTTGCAAAGATAACTCAATCATACATAAAAGAATTCAGAGAAGATTCAAATATTATTCATAGATAAACTTGATCATAAACCCATAATTCATCGGATCTCGACAAACACACCGCCAAAAGAGTTTACATCGAATAGATCTCCACAACAGAGGGGGAGAACATTGTATTGAGATCCAAAAAGAGAGAAGAAGCCATCTAGCTAATAACTATGGACCCGTAGGTCTGTGGTAAACTACTCACAACTCATCGGAGGGGCAAGGATGTTGATGTAGAGGCCCTCCGTGGTTGATTTCCCCTCCGGCAGAGTGCCGGCGAAGGCTCCAGGATGGGATCTCGCGGATACAGAAGGTTCCGGTGGTGGAAATTGTGTTTCGTGGTGCCCTTGGATGTATTCGGGGTACATAGGTATATATAGGAGGAATAAGTACGTCGGTGTCCGCCCGAGGGCCCCACGAGACAGGGGGCGCGCCCTACAGGGGGGGCGCGGCCTCCTATCTCGTGGAGCCCTCGGCTGCTTCTTGACTTGCACTCCAAGCTCTCCGGATCACGTTCGTTCCAAAAATCACGCTCCCGAAGGTTTCATTCCGTTTGGACTCCGTTTGATATTC
Source organism: Triticum aestivum (assembly GCF_018294505.1). Taxonomy (NCBI): domain Eukaryota; kingdom Viridiplantae; phylum Streptophyta; class Magnoliopsida; order Poales; family Poaceae; genus Triticum; species Triticum aestivum. The sequence goes on from NC_057813.1 coordinate 120,224,877, forward strand.
CTTTTCTTCGAAATACCGAAATAGGCAAAAAAACAGCAATATGGGCTGGGCCTCTGGTTAGTAGGTTAGTCCCAAAAATGATATAAATGTGTAAAATAAAGCCCATAAACATCCAAAAGGGGTAATATAATAGCATGGAACAATCAAAAATTATAGATACGTTGGAGACGTATCAAGCATCCCCAAGCTTAATTCCTGCTCGTCCTCAAGTAGATAAATGATAAAAAGAGAATTTTTGATGTGGAATGCTACCTAGCATAATTCATAATGTAATTTTCTTTATTGTGGCATGAATGTTCAGATCCAAATGATACAAAATAAACATTCATATTGACATAAGAAATAGTAATACCTCAAGCATACTAATCAAAGTAATCATGTCTTCTCAAAATAACATGGCCAAAGAAAGTTATCCCTACAAAATCATATAGTATGGCTGTTGCTCTATCTTCATCACACAAAGTATTTAATCATGCACAACCCCGATGACAAGCCAAGCAATTGTTTCATACTTTAATAATCTCAAACTTTTTCAACTTTCACGCAATACATGAGCGTGAGACATGGACATAGCACTATATGTGGAATAGAATGGTGGTTGTGGAGAAGACAAAAAAGGAGAAGATAGTCTCACATCAACTAGGCGTATCAACGGGCTATGGAGATACCCATTAATGGATATCAATGTGAGTGAGTAGGGATTTCCATGCAACGGATGCACTAGAGCTATAAATATATGAAAGATCAACAAAAAAAACTAAGTGAGTGTGCATCCAACTTGCTTGCTCACGAAGACCTAGGGCACTTTGAGGAAGCCCATCATTGGAATATACAAGCCAAGTTCTATAATGAAAAATTCCCACTAGTTATATGAAAGTGACAACATATGAGACTCTCTATCATGAAGATCATGGTGCTACTTTGAAGCACAAGTGTGGTAAAAGAGATAGTAGCATTGTCCCTTCTCTCTTTTTCTTTCATTTTATTTTTCTTTTTCTCTTTTTTTCTTTTTTTTGCTTTGGCCTTCCTTTTTTCTTTTTGGCCTTTTTATTTTTTTCCTTTCTTTTTTCCCTTTTCTTTTTGTAAAGTCCGATGTCTCATCCCGACTTGTGGGGGAATCATAGTCCTCATCATCCTTTCCTCACTAGGACAATGCTCTAATAATGAAGATCATCACACTTTTATGGATTTACAACTCAAAAATTACAACTCAAGGCTAGAACAAGATATGCCTCTATATGAATGCCTCCGGCGGTGTACCGGGATATGCAATGATTCAAGAGTGACATGTATGAAAATTATGAAGGTGGCCTTGCCACAAATACAATGTCAACTACATGATCATGCAAAGAGCAATATGACAAAAGTAATGCGTGTCATATGAACGGAATGGTGGAAAGTTGCATGGCAATATATCTCGGAATGGCTATGGAAATGCCATAATAGGTAGGTATGGTGGCTGTTTTGAGGAAGGAGTATGGTGGGTGTATGGTACCGGCGAAAGTTGCACGGTACAAGAGAGGCTAGCAATGGTGGAAGGGTGAAAGGGTGCGTATAATCCATGGACTCAACATTAATCAAAAGAACTCATGCACTTATTGCAAAAATTTAGAAGTCATCAGAAACCAAAGCACTATGCGCATGCTCCTAGGGGGATAGATTGGTAGGAAAAGACCATCGCTCGTCCCCGACCGCCACTCATAAGGAAGACAATCAATAAATAAAATTGTGCTCCAACTTCATCACAAAGCGGTTCACCATACGTGCATGTTACGGGAATCACAAACTTCAACACAAGCATTCTTTAAATTCATAATCACCCAACTAGCATAACTTTAATATTACTACCTCCATATCTCAAAACAATTATCAAGCATCAAATTGATCATAGCATCCAATTCTTTTTTTCTATGATAGTTTTTATTATACCCAACTTGGATGCTCATCATTCTAGGACCAACTTTATGATCATAGCAAATACCATGCTGTTCTAAAATACTCTCAAAATAGTATAAGTGAAGCATGAGAGACTAGCAATTTCTTCAAAATTAAGACACCACCGTGCACTAAAAGATATAAGTGAAGCACTAGAGCAAAAACTATCAAGCTCAAAAGATATAAGTGAAGCACATAGAGTATTCTAGCAAATTCTAATCAAATAGGCTTCTCCCAAAAGGTGTGTACAACAAGTATGATTGTGGTAAACAAAAAAGCAAATACTAATATAATACACGACGCTCCAAGCAAAACACATATCATGTGGCGAATAAAAATATAGCCCCAAGTAAAGTTACCAATGGACGAAGACGAAAGAGGGGATGCCTTCCCGGGGCATCCCCAAGCTTAGGCTTTTTGCTATTCTTGAATATCTTGGGGTGCCTTGGGCATCCCCAAGCTTAGGCTCTTGTCACTCCTTATTCCATAGTCCATAAAAGCTTTACCCAAAAATTGAAAACTTCACAACACAAAACTCAACAGGAAATCTTATAAGCTCTGTTAGTGAAAGAAAACAAAACCACCACATAAGGTACTGCAATGAACTAATTATTTATTTATTTTGGTGTTAAACCTACCGTATTCCAACTTCCTTATGGTTTATAAACTAATTTACTAGCCATAGATGCATTGAAATAAGCAAACAACACACGAAAAACAGAATCTGTCAAAAACAGAACAGTCTGTAGCAATCTGTAACTAACACAAACTTCCGGAACTCTAAAAATCCTACCAAAATAGGAAATCCTGGAAAATTTCTTTATTGAACAGAAGCAAAAAGAATCAACACAAAAGCACGTTCCTGTGATTTAACGAAATTATATTCGTGCGCGCAAAGTTTCTGTTTTTCAGCAGAATCAAATCAACTATCATCGTAGGTTATCCTATAGGTTCTACTTGGCACAAACACTAATTAAAAGATAAAAACACATCTAAACATAAGGTATATGCAAGATTTATTACTAAACATGATTTAAAACAAAAAACATAAAGAAAATTGGGTTGCCTCCCAACTAGCGCTATCGTTTAACGCCCCTAGCTAGGCATAAAAAGCAAAGATAGATCTAACGAGTGCCATCTTTGGCACTAAATTCATAAGTAGCACGCATGATAGATTCATAAGGTAATTTGACTTTCTTTCTTGGAAAGTGCTCCATGCCTTTCTTTAAGGGAAATTGGAATCTAATACTCCCTTCCTTCATATCAATAATCGCACCAATCGTTCTAAGGAAAGGTCTACCAAGAATAATAGGGCGAGAAAGATTGCAATCTATATCAAGAACGATAAAATCTACGGGCACCAAATTTCTATTTGCAACAATGAGAACATCATTGATCCTTCCCATTTTCTTTTTAATGGTGGAATCCGCAAGGTGCAAATTTAAAGAGCAATCATCAAGATCATGGAAACCTAGAATATCACATAAAGTTTTCGAAATCGTGGAAACACTAGCACCCAAATCACACAAAGCAAAACACTCATAATCTTTAATTCTAATCTTTATAGTAGGTTCCCACTCATCATTAAGTTTTCTAGGTATAGAAACTTCCAAATTAAGTTTTTCATCATAAGATTGCATCAAGGCATCAACAATATGTTTGGTAAAAGCTTTATTTTGACTATAAGCATGAGGAGAATTAACAACGGATTGCAACAAGGAAATACAACTTTTTAAAGAGCAATTATCATAATCAAATTCCTTGAAATCCGAGATAGTGGGTTCAATGTTATTAGAAGTTGAGGATTCTCCAATCTCACTTTTACCAAATTTAGCATCAAGATCTAAAGACTCCGAATTTTTGGGACGCCTTCTAGGCAAAGTTGATTCATCATCAGTCCCATAATCATCAAAATTCATATTGCAAAACATAGATCTAATAGGAGGCGCATCAATAACTTTAAGATCCTCATCATTATTTTCATGTAATTTTTCTAGTTTAGCGGCCATCTTATTAACTAAGGTGGCTTGCTTGTCAGAATTTTGGCTATAGCATTTTCAAGCCGGGTAATTTGAGCGTTAACACCATAAAATTCTTTATTCATATCATCAAGCTCTTTGTTCATAAGCCCAAAAAAACTTTTTTGTTCCTTAAGTTCTTTTCTAAAGAAATTATTATGCTCAAATTGCAAATTCATAAAGCCTCTGATATTTGATTCAATCTCATCCATCCTTCTGAGAAGGTGGTCAGGACCCTTAGGCGAAGCCATAAGGTCAAACAAGCACACAAGCACACAAAAGAAGGCAAGCAAAAAGAGAGGAGGAGATTGGGAAAGAGAGGGCGAATAAAACAGCAAGGGTGAAGTGGGGGAGAGGAAAACGAGAGGCAAATGGAAAATAAAGTAAATGCGAGGGAGATGGGTTTGTGATGGGTACTTGGTATGTCTTGACTTGAGCGAAGACCTCCCCGGCAACGGCGCCAGAAATTCTTCTTGCTACGTCTTGAGCTTGCGTTGGTTTTCCTCGAAGAGGAGAGGGTGATGCAACAAATGTAGCGTAAGTATTTCCCTCAGTTTTGAGAACCAAGGTATCAATCCAGTAGGAGGCTCCTCAAAAGTCGCACGCACCTACACAAAAAAACTGAGAACTCGCAACCAACGCAATAAAGGGGTTGTCAATCCCTTCATGGCCACTTGCAAAAGTGAGATCTAATAAAGATAATATAATAAGATAAATACATTTTTGGTATTTTATAATATAGATGCAAAAAGTAAAGATGCAAATAAAGGTAGATTGAAAGCAAATATGATAAGAGATAGACCCGGGGGCTATAGGTTTCACTAGTAGCTTCTCTCAAGATAGAATAAGTATTACGGTGGGTGAAAAAATTACTGTCGAGCAATTGATAGAAAAGCGCATAGTTATGAGATTATCTAGGCATGATCATGTATATAGGCATCACGTCCATAACAAGTAGACCGACTCCTGCTTGCATCTACTACTATTACTCCACACATCGACCGACTCCTGCCTGCACCTAGAGTATTAAGTTCATAAGAACAGAGTAACGCATTAAGCAAGATGACATCATGTAGAGGGATAAACTCAAGCAATATGATATAAATCCCATCTTGTTATCCTCGATGGCAACAATACAATCCGTGCCTTGCAACCCTTTCTGTCACTGGGTAAGGACACCGCAAGATTCAACCCAAAGCTAAGCACTTCTCGCATGGCAAGAAAGATCAATCTAGTAGGCCAAACCAAACTAATAATTCGAAGAGACTTGCAAAGATAACTCAATCATACATAAAAGAATTTATAGAAGATTCAAATATTATTCATAGATAAACTTGATCATAAACCCACAATTCATCGGATCTCGACAAACACACCGCAAAAAGAGTTTACATCGAATAGATCTCCACAAGAGAGGGGGAGAACATTGTATTGAGATCCAAAAAGAGAGAAGAAGCCATCTAGCTAATAACTATGGACCCGTAGGTCTGTGGTAAACTACTCACAACTCATTGGAGGGGCAAGGATGTTCATGTAGAGGCCCTCCATGGTTGATTCCCCCTCCGACAGTGTGCCGGCGAAGGCTCCAAGATGGGATCTAGCGGATACAGAAGGTTCCAGTGGTGGAAATTGTGTTTCGTGGTGCCCCTGGATGTTTTCGGGGTACGTAGGTATATATAGGAGGAAGAAGTACGTCGGTGGCCGCCCAAGGGGCCCACGAGACAGGGGGCGCGCCCTATAGGGGGGGGGGGGCTCCTATCTCGTGGAGCCCTCGGCTGCTTCTTGACTTGCACTCCAAGCTCTCCGGATCACGTTCGTTCCAAAAATCACGCTCCCGAAGGTTTCATTCCGTTTGAACTCCGTTTGATATTCCTTTTCTTCGAAATACTGAAATAGGCAAAAAAAAACAGCAATATGGGCTGGGCCTCCGGTTAGTAGGTTAGTCCCAAAAATGATATAAATGTGTAAAATAAAGCCCATAAACATCCAAAAGGGGTAATATAATAGCATGGAACAATAAAAAATTATAGATACGTTGGAGACGTATCAGATAACCATATATATAAATCGTCAGACTAGAAATTGATTATGCTTTCAATGGATATAAGTAAACTAACAAATGAATGTAATACATATATAAAGTTTCAGTTATATTTTTTTGCTTATGGAAGAAAATAATTAAGAATACGTAGCCCAAGGTGATCAGTAAAACAGAATGATGGTAATCACGTGTATCCCAACCGAATCTACATACCTAGTGTGCTAACAGAAAGGCTTCAAAGCTGATTTCCACTCATGGATTATTGTTGACCAACGTTTTTCTATAGCAGCAACATGCATGTACCCAACACCTCCTGATTGATCCTTGCAAATATAACTAATATGACTAAGCATGCAGGTAGAGATATATCAAATCTTGGTGCCAAAAAAAACAGGAATTAATATGACTCAACATGCAGGTAGTGATAGATCAAATCTTGGTGAAAAAAAGACAGATCAAATCTCATATATGTCCCGATCTAGCGGTTGTTTGCCCCGTTTGTTGCAGCTGCACTTTACTTCACTCCTCGCCGATGCAGCAATGGGTATTCCGTTGATTGGATCTCGTGCTGATTGTATACTTCCATTGTAGATCAGCCGACCCGTGTTGATCCGCGGCACTTCCTCGTATAGTCCAAGCCAGCATTGATTGGTTATAGAGATAGCTCCACTGTCATCACTGATCCGAAATTCCTAAAAGTGATCGTAGGTTGGATGTTTCTAATTTTTGTGGGATTTTCCAGTAATTTCTTTTTTTTGGTTAACCAATGAATCACTTTTTATATATAAATAGATGATGTGCACCTTTAAAAAATGAAGCACTTGATCACAGAATGTAAGGGGACAATGCTGCGAAGTTTAATACACGTCTTGACACAAATATCTGTAGAAAGATATGCATGGCCAGCTTGGTTCTAGTTCCAGCCCATACATATATACCAACTGACACCTGAAATTTTTTCCATTGTCAATTTCACATCGGTAGTTATATGATGTTACGTCATGTTTAATTTATACATATATGTTATTCAATATTTAATACATATTCCTCTTATTGCTGACAAGAATGAAGATTCATCATGTTACAGTGACCACCCGAATAGATGTGCCCACCAATATTGCCTATAAAATAGAATTAAAAGTGTGTGGGAAAATTCAACATATCAAATTAAATAGCATCAAGATGAGATGGACACTGCGAATATGTCACACCCCAGCTAGTCCATGCTTTAGAGTGTTGCATCATGTCTACCTTCCATCAGAAACTTGAGGAATTTTCAAAAGCCTCAGAAAACCTCTAAAAATAACCAACATTTAAATCTTCTCAAATGAGTCCAAGAAAATGTTCCTATTATTCTTTAGAAATATTGGTAAGAGGTAAAATTCAAACCAATATTTTTCGAGTCACAGAAATATTTATTTTGGCCATTTGAATTAATCCAATAACTATTTGCTTTGGATTTATATTTAATATATATTAAATATGACTCCAATAATTCTGGAAGTTTGTGAGTGGCTTTGTATATATTTTAGCAAGCCATATAATAACCTGCAAAATTTATTAAAATGATTTAGTTGCTAAACTAAATCAAAACAGAGGAAGAAAAATAGATAACAGAAACAAATATAAATAGAAGAAGAAGCAGAAACTTACCTGGCGCCCACCAACCGGCCCAGCTCCTGTGCTGGCCCAACACTGTACAGCCCAGCCCACCACGCGCCCCGGCCACCTCCTCCCTCCTAGCCTGCCTGGCTCCCCCTCGTCGCGCCTAGACGACGCCAGCGCGACGCCTGGACGCCCTGGACCCTTCCTCTCTTCCTCAAACGCTCTCCCCCTCTTCTGTTTCTCACACCCGAGCGGAGATCGCCGTCGCCGACGCCGTTTGCCACGGCCACCATGCTCCCCTCGCCTCCCCACGCTGTCCACGATCTCCACCACCGTCCGCCGCTTCGCCCCACCCTGGCCCCGAGCGCTGGGACGGCCTGCATCGACGGCTGCCTCATCTTCTTCCTCCTCGGTCGCCAGAAGCCGCACGCGCCGATTCGCCGCCGTCTCCGCCTCCCCGAGCTCGTCGTCTACCTCATTCGACCCACCGTGAGCTCCCGCACGCTTTGCCCCTAACCCCATGGCTTGCCGCTCTCCGTAGTCGTCGATTCGTAGCTGGCCGTAGCACGCCGTCGCTTGAGCTCGTCGTCGGCGTAGCTCCGGTGACAATTTGGTCACCCTGGCGTGCCTAACTTGCTCCCCGCATCACGTAGCGCTCCGCTAGCTCTTCACCTCGCTCATTTGCACACCGTAGCACTAACCCTCACCAACCCCGAACTCCGGTAGCCACCGCGGGCTCCACTCCGGCGAACTCCGGCCACCCCAGCTCCAGCCGCTGCCACGAGTGGATGCGGGCGAGTTCCAGCTCCACGTAGATGCCCTTAGCACGCCCAGCCGCGGCCTGTAGCGCCGCCCCGACCAACTCCGGCGAGTTCTGCCGTCGCTGTGGTTGCCGGCGTCACCTGCTGACGTGGCGCTGGTTAATTAGCGCTAATGACCCAGCCAACCACCCATAGAGCCACTGCCATGTGGGCCCCAGTGCCTAAACTAGTTAGTTTAATTTCTCTGTTAGATTAGCACTAATCACAGTGGGCCCCGCCTGTCAACTTTGACTTGGCCACGTCACCTTTGACCGGGTCCCACATGTCAGCCTCTGTAGCTGATTCTATGTCACTGACCAGTGGACCCCACTGGTCAGGTTTGACCTGGTCAGCCGTAGTTGACCGCTGACATCACAGTGACGTCATGCTGATGCAGTAAGTCATTTTCTGGATTTAAGTTAATTCAGGAAATTCCAGAAAATAGTGCTAACTTCTAAAAATCATAGAAATTCAACCGTAACTCCAAATCAAACAAATTATATATGAAAATTGATCAGAAAAATCCAATCTATCCATCTGTACCATTTTCATGCATGTTAGAACAACTTATACCTGCTGATCAGGTCAAATCAATTAAATGGCATTTAAACTCTCACATATGGAGTTTGAATTTGAACCTAGTATTCAAACCAACCCCATTTAACTTGTTGCTAGATGCATTAGGCCAATCAACAGCATATTGCCATGTCATCTTCATGCATCATATTGTTGCATGGCATTGATTGTGTTTCACCTTTGTTTGTCGGTGTTTGTCCCCTCTCAGTAGACGACGTACTGACGATGAGTTCGATGACACCGATGAAGGACTATATTATCTTCAGAAGTGCCAGGCAAGCAAAACCCCCTTGTTCATTCCGATACAATCCTACTCTCCCGCTCCTGCTCTCTTCTACTGCATTAGGACAACAGCGAGTCATTGGTTACTTGCTGCGGTAGCTGAACCCCTTTATCCTCTGCATGACCTGTCATTGCCACAGTAAATAGATGAAACCCACTAGCATGAGTAGGAGTTGTTTGAGCCCTGTTGTGCCTACTCATTCATGCTTGTTTGTCATGCCTGCTACTGCTTAGAGTTGAGTCAGGTCTGATTCATCGGGGATGAATCAGAGGTGTGTGAACATGTCCTACTATATGTGAGCTAAGTGTGTGAACACGATTTGGTAAAGGTAGCGGTGAGAGGCCATGTAGGAGTACATGGTGGGTTGTCTCATTGAAGCCGTCCTTAGGAACTGAGTTCTGTGTTTGTGATCCATGATTCAGCTACTACCATGCATTGGGCCCTGAAATATGACCCCGCTCGACTTCTTAATCACCCTTGTCCTCTGTCCAGGAGTTGCAAGTAGTTTCTGGTGTTTGTAGTATGCTGGAGGCCGTGCGCAGCGCTGACCGGAGGGGTGGGCTGTGATGCGGTAGGCATGTGGCATGGTGTACCGAGCGCCCGTTTGGTGTCTCGGGAACCCTGCACACATCGTTTGGGGCTGTGAGCAAAACTCCGGCCGGATCTCCTCGCGGATGGAACCCGAATAGGCGATAAACCTGGGCTAGAGACTTGAGTGTTTAGGTAGGTCGTGGTCTACACCCACGTCGGCTTTCGCTTGAAGTCTGCCGAGCACATGTCGTGTGCAGATGCTAAGTGGTGGAAACATGTATGAAGAAGTACACCCCTGCAAGGTTAACATCATCTATTCGAATAGCCTTGTCCGCGGTAAAGGACTTCTGGGTTGCGTGTACAGTTCATAGACAAGTGAAAGTGGATACTCTAAAACACGCAAGATAAGCGTGAGTGCTATGGTTGGCGTTCTCGTAGGGAGACGGGAGCGGATCCATAGTGGTGTATTGATAAGGTGAATATGTGGACTCGTGTGCGCCACCTCAAAAGAGTTACTTGCAATCGTAGTTTAGGATAGCCACTGAGTCAAAGCTGGCTTGCTGCAGTTAAACCCCACCATCCCCTTTGTTGATAATGATGCATATGTAGTTAGTTCTGATGTAAGTCTTGCTGGGTACATTTGTACTCACGTTTGCATATTTTACGATTTTGCAGAGACTTCCGTCTCACTAGTAGTTCCGTGTGGACTTCGACGTTTAGCTTGTTACCTCAGCTACGATCTTGTGCCTCGACAAGATCTGGTAGACAGTCGGGCTTCTCAGCCTTTTTCATTTGTAGTTGTCTGTACTCAGACATGTTAAGCTTCCGCATGTATTTGATTTGTATGCTCTGAATGTTGGGTCGTGAGACCCATGTTTGTAATATCTCGCTCCTCGGAGCCTATTGAATAAATACTTGAGTTGTAGAGTCATGTTGTGATGCCATGTTGTATTTGCACATATCGAGCATATTGTGTGTATGTTATTGAAATGCTTGGTATGTGTGGGATCTGACTATCTAGTTGTTTATCCTTGGTAGCCTCTCTTACCGGGAAATGTCTCCTAGTGGTTCCACTGAGCCTTGGTAGCTTGCTACTGCTCCGGATCACTTAGGCTGGCCGGCATGTGTCCTTCTTCGTTCCTGTGTCTGTCCCTTCGGGAAAATGTCACGCGGTGTCTACCGGAGTCCTGTTAGCCTGCTACAGCCCGGTTTACCGGAGTCCTGCTAGCCCAGTTACTACAGCCCGGATTCACTCGCTGATGACCGACACGTTCCATGCTGGGTCATGGATGCCTGTCCGTGTAAGTCTGTGCCACTTTGGGTTTATGACTAGCCATGTCAGCCCGGGCTCCTTATCATATGGATGCTAGCGACACTATCATATACGTGTGCCAAAAGGCGCAAACGGTCCCGGGCAAAGGTAAGGCGACACCCGTGGGAATACCGTGCGTGAGGCCGTAAAGTGATATGAGGTGTTACATGCTAGATCGATGTGGTATTGAGTCAGGGTCCTGACAGAATATCTTCTTTTGGTGACTCAGATAGCTTTGATGGTCTGATACTAACCAATGGGTATATGAACCCCTCGTGCACCTGAGAAGCATAATGCTATTACAACCCCTTTGACATGCAAAAAATCAACCAAAAAAATCCACATCAAAAGTATACATTCTGTACAATTATAGCTACAGCCCAACTATACTTCACCTTGTCTGCTCAATCAAGGGGAAAGTTCAGAACTATACTACATGTTGAGGAGATGTCCATGCCCTACGGTGCGCAGCAGGCGCTTACGTGCCGGGCATCACGACAAGCTTGATGTTGAACACAGCCCCGCCGCCAGTCTTGACAGGCCATCACTGATTGAAGATAAATAATATATTATTCTCAGTGTGATTATCAAAGGTATCTTTTTCACATGAATCGCCATGTAGCTTGCTGGACGTAACCAACAATGTCTGTATAGTTGAAAATCAGTGTACTGTACGCACGATCAAGACAAGCTCTTTTCTTATTAGGTCTCCTGTGCCATGAAAACAATCATAAAGAAAGAATGATGCATGAACCAAAGATATAAATCAAGAATACATATGTGATGTGCCTCAGCAAATAAAAAAAGGAAAAATAAAACAAAGAGATGCATACGCCTTACATCTTAAGATGATCTTGCCTCACGCTGCATATGAGCACCCAACACTGGATCACATCCACATATTTGACGTGATCTGTTGTTAACTACTGTCTATGGCGATGAGTTTGATTTGGGATCTGGCGTCAACTGCTGCTAATGAGTTGGATTTGGGCAACGGCTGCGCACCAAGTCTCGCGGAAGAGAGATGTACTACTGATTGACGACGTGATCTGCCATGAACTGTCGCTGATGAGTTGAATGAGTTGTATTTGGGCGATGGCTGCACATCAAGTTGCATGGAAGAGATCTGTATGGGCATGGAGAGAAGAAGCGTACATCTCTAGAAGAGAAGAAGCGTTCATGCATCAGATTGATAACTTTAGGGTTAAGATGATCTACCTTTGGCCAGAAGTTTTTTACTTTTGAGGGAGAATATAATACAATGGATATTTGAGGAAATATTTTTTTGTAATGGCAACGATGGGTAATTTTGAGAGGATGGCACGGTGGGTAATTTATTTGCCTTTACAGTGGATCTAACGGTTGTTTTTTTATTAATATATTGAATTAATGGTTAGATTCTATTTTTTGTGGGATTTTCTTGCATATTCTCTATTTTCTGGTTAACTCATCAGATACTTTATATATATAATAGATTTCTAGGCCTTTTGCAAATCTTTTGCAAAAGGATATTCCTTTTGTTTTTTATAATGATTGTTTGTAAGCCTTCAAAACATTTAAGAAAGCCTTAATTTCTACACCTGTTGTTCAACCTTCTGATTGAAACTTGCCTTTTAAAATTATGTGTGATGCTAGTGATTATGCTGTTGGTGTTGTTCTAGGACAACGAGTTGATAAGAAACTAAATATTATCCACTATCCTAGTAAAACTCTGGACAGTGCTCAACGAAATTATGCTACTACTGAAAAAGAATTCTTAGCAGTGGTGTTTGCTTGTGATAAATATAGATCCTACATTGTTGATTCCAAAGTGGCCGTTCACACCAATCATGTTGCTATGAAATATCTTATGGAAAAAAAGATGCTAAACCTAGACTCATTAGGTGGGTTCTTCTACTACAAGAATTTGATTTGCACATCATTGATAGAAGTCTAGGCTTGAAAATATTCTTGATGACCCACAACCTATTAATGATAGCTTTCCTGATGAACAGTTAGCTGCAATAAATGTTTATTATAGTACTCCTTGATATGCTGATTATGCTAATTATATTGTTGCTAAATACATACCACCTAGCTTCACTTACCAAGAAAATAAAAAATTCTTCTATGATTTAAGACATTACTTTTGGGATGACCCACATCTTTATAAAGAAGGAGCATATGGTATTATCAGACGTTATGTACCTAACAGGAACAAATCCTACGGAAATGTCACTCCGAAGCTTATGGAGGACATCACGCGGGAGACAGAACTGCTCATAATGTATTGCATTATGGGTTTTATTGGCCTACTCTTTTCAAGGATGCCTGTAAGTTCATCTTATCTTGTGATGAATGTCAAAGAATAGGTAAATACCGGTAAGCGTCAAGAAATGCCTATGAATTATTCACTTGCTGTTGAACCATTTGATGTTTGGGGATTCGATTTCATGGGACCTTTTCCTTCCTCTAATGGGTATACTCATATTTTGGTTGATGTTGATTATGTTACTAAGTGGGTAGAAGCTATTCCAACTAGCAGTGCTGGTCACAACACCTCAATTAAAATGCTTAAGGAAGTTAAATGCTTAAGGAAGTTATTTTCCCAAGATTTGGAGTCCCTAGATATTTAATGACTGAAGGTGGTTCACACTTTATTCATGGTGCTTTCCGTAAAATGCTTGCTAAGTATGATGTTAACCATAGAATTGCATCACCCTATCATCCTCAGTCTAGTGATCAAGTTGAAATTAGCAATAGAGAAATAAAACAAATTTTACAAAAGACTGTCAATAGGTGATACGTCTCCAACGTATCTATAATTTATGAAGTATTCATGCTAATATATTATCATTCTTGGATGTTTTACAATCATTTTATAGCAACTTTATATCATTTTTGGGGACTAAGCTATTGACCGAGTGCCCAGTGCCAGTTGCTGTTTTTTGCTTGTTTTTTACATCGCAGGAAATCAATATCAAACGGAGTCCAAACACCGCGTAACTTTTTGGAGATTTTTTATGGACCAGCGGGAACCCAATGGGCATGAGCTGCACCTGGGGGGTACCCCGAGGGGGGCACAACCCACCAGGGCGCGCCAAGCCCCCCTAGCGCGCCCAGGTGGGTTGTGCCCACCTCGGTGGCCTCCCGCACCCCCTCTTTGCACTATAAATTCCCAAATATTCCGAAACCCATTGGGGGTAGCCCTAGATCAAAAGTTCTGTCGCTGCCAGGCCTCTGTATCCATGAGATCCAATCTAGACCCCATTTCGGCACCCTGTCGGAGGGAGGAATCATCCCCGGTGGCCATCTTCATCATCCCGGCGGCCACCACGATGAGGAGGGAGTAGTCCACCCTCGGGGCTGAGGGTTAGTACCAGTAGCTATGTGTTTGATCTCTCTCTCTCTCTCATGATCTATATCATGGGCTTTGTTAATATGGTCGGATCATATAACATTCTCACCTCTATACTCTTGTTATGATGAATTGAATCTTTACCCTTCAAAGTTTTGTCTTGTCGGATTGAATATTCGGAGATGAGAACACATGCTATATGTCTTGCAATAAGAATACTTGAGGTGACAATGAGGTATCTTATTGATTCACTTGATATGTGTTATGGCATTCAACTCGTGGATTCCCGCGGTGATATTGGGGTAATCTATGCATAGGGATTGATGCACATTTTTCTTCGACGGAAACTTTGGGGTCTCTTTATAGTTATTTGTGTGGATTGAGTATTATGAATATGAATTTGTTTGGTGTTATTCTAGTACGAACTCTAGGATAGATCGAATGGAAAAAAGAGCTTTGTGTTATTTTAGTACGAACTCTTGAATAGATCGAACGGAAAGAATAGCTTTGAGGTGGTTTCGTGACCTACAAACACTTCCTATCTTTTGTTCTCCGCTAATAGGAACCTTGGGAGTGATTATTTATTGCACTTTCAGGGATAATCATATGATCCAACTATGTTAGCATTGTTGAGAGGTTGCACTAGCGAAAGTACGGACCCTAGGCCTCATTTTTAAGCATTGCAACACCATTTTTGTGCCCGTTTACTATTTGCTACCTTGTTGTTTTTATTTATTCAGATTATAAAAATATATTTCTACCATCCATATTACACTTTTATCACCATCTCTTCGCCGAACTAGTGCACCTATACAATTTGCCATTGTATTGGGTGTGTTCGGGACACAAGAGATTTCTTGTATTTGGTTGCAGGATCGTTTGAGAGAGACCATCTTCATCATACACCTCTCACAGATTGATAAACCTTAGGTCATCCACTTGAGGGAAAATTTCTACTGTCCTACAAAACTCTGCGCCTGGAGGGCCAACACGTGTCTATAAGAATAAAGTTGCATAGTAGACATCAAGCTCTTTTCTGGCGCCGTTGCAGGGGAGGTTAGGAAACCGGCACTCACACTCCGGCAGCGAAGCTCTTTTCTGGCGCTGTTGCCGGGGAGGTGAGTGCTTGAAGGTATATCTTTAGATCTTGCAATTGAATCTTTTAGTTTCTTGTTTTATCACTACTTTGGTTCGTAAAATAAAACTACAAAAAAATATGGAATTGAGGTTGCATCATATTATTGATCATCTTTATAATATCTTTCTTGAAAATGATGGTTCGGAAAATTGTGCTCAATTGTTAGAAAAAGAACTCAATAAAATGTTTGGCACAAAATATTTGAATGATGAGCATGATTGCAATTTTGTTAGTATTAATTCTTTGAATATCCATGATGCTAATGATATGCAAAGCTACAAGCTTGGGGATGCTATGTTTGATGAAGATGATATTTTTAGTCCCCCAAGTTTTGATGAGAAAATTTATTATGATGAAAGCATGCCTCCTATTTATGATGATTATGGTGATGACATGTATGCTATAAAGAATAATGATAACCATGAAACTTGTCATCATGATTTTAATTTTCAATCACATGATAGTTATTTTGTTGAATTTGCTCTCACTATTATTCATGTGAATAAATTTGCCTATGTGGAGAGTACTAAAATTTCTATGCTCGTGCATCATGAAAAGAGTGATTTATGTGATAGTTATATTGTTGAATTAATTCACGATGCTACTGAAAATTATTATGGGAGAGGAACATGTGCTTCTACATATTGCAATAATATCAAGTTTCCTCTCTTTATGTTGAAAGTTTTGAAGTTGTGCTTGTTTTGCCTTCCTATGCTAGTTGATTCTTGCTCTCATGATTTGTTTGATCACAAATCTCTATGCATAGTAAGTGGGTTAGACTTAAATGTGCTAGTCATGTGATTCATGATGCTCTTGTTATGTTTCAATTTTTATCTTTTATGCGAGCATCATTGAAATCATCATGCGTAGCTAAAAGGCATTAAAGAAAAGTGCTTGTTGGGAGATTAGGATATTGTTGTAATCATGTTTTATTGTATTTGTTTCAATAAAGTGCCAATTAAAGCCATTGGGATGATATTGGGTGATAGTTGATTTGATGTTGCTGAAAAATAGAAACTCTTGCGCTCACGAAAATAGCTCTCATTTTTAACAGAAGGGTGATTTTGAGTTGATTATTTTTGCAGAAGATTAATATACAAATATCTCACGTGTTCCAATTTTTATCATAATTTTTGGAGTATCAGAAGTATGGTTTGAGTACAGATTACTACAGACTGTTCTGTTTTTGACAGATTCTGTTTTCAATGCATAGTTTGCTTGTTTCCTTGTTTCTGTGGCTTATATTGCTCAATATAAAATGTGAAAATTATATACTACAGTAGGAATTGTGTTTAAATAATTATGAATCTTGTATTTTATAGTACCAAAAGTTAAATGATTTGGTCTTTATCATACTAACCTATCTTACAAGGTTCCATTGAGTTTTGTGTGATTGAAGTTTTCAAGTTTTGGGTGAAATGTCGATATGAGGAGAATAAGGAGTGACAAAACACTAACCTTGGGGATTCCCAAGGCACCCCTAAGGTAATATTCAAGGAAGATCCAAGCAACTAAGCTTGAGGATGCCCCGGAAGGCATCCTCTCTTTCGTCTCCAACATTATTGGTAACCTCAGTTGGAGCTTTGTTTTCATTCGTCACATGATATGTGTTTTGCTTGGAGTGTCAATTTATTTTGCTAGGATTTGCTTGTTGTTATTTAGAATAATGTTTTTCATCTTTTATTTCATTAAAAGTGGCAATGATAGCCTTTGCCATGCTTATTTTGCAAGTATACTTGTTGCTGTTTGAAAACAGAAAGTTTATCGATGTTGCAAAAATTCCCTAGAAAAGTCAGAATATGATAAATTGTTGAAACTTTTTTAAAAATAAGCCCTGATAAATTTTCTACAGTTTACTATTTTTCTCATAATTTTTGGAGTTAGGGAAGTATGATGAATCTTGCATTCTTTATAGACTATACTATTTTGGCAGATTGCTGTTATGTTTGCATTGTTTGCATATATTTGCTTGTTTAATGATTCTATTTGAAGATAGGAGTATTAAATATGCAGAGGCATTTAGTATGCAATGTTAAATAATAATTTTAGTGATTTTCTACAGTAGAGAACGGTAAGGTTTTGCACTGATTTATATTAACTTATCTCATGAGTTCTTGTTGAGTTTTGTGTGGATGAAGTTTTTGAGATTTAGGGAAACTGTGATATAAGAGGAATTAAGGAGACACAAAAGCTCAAGGCCTCCCAAGCTAATATTTCAATAAGTCTCAAGCATCTAAGCTTGGGGATGCCCTGGTAGGCATCCCACCTTTCTGTCGGATTAAGGGATCCGCAGACCCTTGAGAGGTTCGAACTCTAGGGTGCATGCGGAGATGTCAACCTACCCAGCCAGCCTACTCGCGATCCTCTGAAGCCTAGCGTGTCAAGCTCAAAGAGACACAGAGACACAGAAGTTTATCCTGGTTCAGGCCACCTTGTGCTGTAATACCCTACTCCAGCGTTTTTAGTGGATTGCCTCGAAGGGCTGAGGATGAACTAGTACAGTGGATGAACTGGCCTCGAGAGGTGAGGTGTTCTTGAGCTAGTGTGGTGTGTTCTAATTCTGCTTGCCTTGTCTCGTTCCCTTTCTATGGTGGTGGATAGTCCTATTTATAGTGGCCTTGGTCCTCTTCTCAAATGTTGGCGGGAAGGGATCCCATAACAGCTGGATTTGAAAGGGGACAAGTAGTACAACTTATCCTGACAAAAGTAGTCTTCGCCTGCGAAAAGCCTCTGGTCGAGATGCTGCAGTGGGCTCGTTGATGACCTCCGTCCTGCCATCCTGACGGTCTTGGTCTCGTTGCACCAAAATGGAAACCTTTGGCCGATTCTTCGGGACTCCGCACCTGTGGCTTGCCTCCTTTGCACCGAAGAGGAAACCTACGCTCTGCGCCCATCTGGCGCCCACCTAGCCTTGGTCGTCATGGCTCACGTTAGCTGAGCCTCATGAGGTAACCTTGCATAGAACTCTCCGCCCCTCAGGAGCCAGCCTGAGGAGGCCGATCCCCTCGGGGGTCTTGGCGTTGCCCGCCTCGCGAGGGTCTTGTGGTGTTGATTGTTGAAGCTGGGCCGTACCAGGCCATCGATGGAGCCACGTGGTGGGCCCCAGGCAGGCATGGCTGGATACCCCCAAATCCAGGATGCTGACAGTAGCCCCTGGGTCCAAGGCGCGCTCAGACTTGGCTTCCAGGCGAAGCCAAAGGGCAAGTGCGGAGCGCCGTGGGAACTAACCGTCTGCGGCCTTGATGACGCGTGGCGATTGATGGGACGTGGGCGACTCCACTTCCCCACGCTGCCTTAGCAACTGTTTCCATCTGACAAAAGGGTTGCCACCTGCCGCCAGGATTTCATTGCCTCTTCCTTGTCTGGCTCTAGATCCACTTCTCCCAACGGTGGAAGAACTCACCAGGTCTGCCGATCCCCCCCCCCAATCTCCTACTCAATGGCCGCCGAGAAAACCACGGCTTCTGCCTTTGCTGCCGGCTCCGCCTGGTATGAGCCGGTGCTGCTTGCGCTCTGCATGGCCGGGGAGAAGCTCCAGACCGCGCTGATGAAGCCATGTACCTAGGGTAGGGTCATGGACCTGTCCAAGGTACCCTTCCCAAGGACATCTCTAGAAGAAACTACCTTTCAGTCGACCTCGAAGGATTCCACTCGACGGACTCGAAGACACTTGACCATGAAGCCATTCACTCGACCACCGGGAGATCCAGAGTCACTCTGCACACAAACGGTCTGTCATTAAGTAGTCTTTATGGTCATGATAGCACTTTATGTATGGCGTTACCAGCAACGCCAGGCCTTAATGTACTTTAAACCCTACATAACTGAGGGCCGGAGGGGTCTGGCGGACTCTATATCAGCCACCCCCCTCCTCAGTGTAAAGGGTTCGCAACCCTGTAACTCATACACATATAATCCAGTCGACCGCTGTAGGACCTTGAAGTATGTCTAGAGGGGGGGTGATTAGACTACTTAACCAATAAAAACTTAACCTTTCCCCAATTTTAGAGTTTGGCAGATTTTAGCTACTTTAGGACAAGTCAAGCAATCATCACACTATTCAAGCAAGCATGCAAAGAGTATATAGGCAGCGGAAATTAAAGCATGCAACTTGCAAGAAAGTAAAGGGAAGGGTTTGGAGGATTCAAATGCAATTGGAGACACGGATGTTTTTGGCGTGGTTCCGATAGGTGGTGCTATCGTACATCCATGTTGATGGAGACTTCAACCCACGAAGGGTAACGGCTGCGCGAGTCCATGGAGGGCTCCACCCACAAGGGGTCCACGAAGAAGCAACCTTGTCTATCCCACCATGGCCGTCGCCCACGAAGGACTTGCCTCACTAGCGGTAGATCTTCACGAGTAGACGATCTCCTTGCCCTTACAAACTCCTTGGTTCAACTCCACAATCTTGTCGGAGGCTCCCAAGTGACACCTAGCCAATCTAGGAGACACCACTCTCCAAGAAGTAACAAATGGTGCGTTGATGATGAACTCCTTGCTCTTGTGCTTCAAATGATAGTCTCCCCAACACTCAACTCTCTCTCATAGGTTTTGGATCTGGTGGAAAGAGGGTTTGAGTGAAAAGCAACTTGGGAAAGTCTAGAGATCAAGATTCATATGGTAGGAATGGAGTATCTTGGCCTCAACACATGAGTAGGTGGTTCTCTCTCAGAAATGGTAAGTTGGAAGTGTAGGTTCGTTCTGATGGCTCTCTCCACGAATGAAGAGGAGGTGGAGGGGTATATATATGTAGGATTTAGGGTTCCGACAGACCCTTGAGGTTCGAACACTGGGGTGCGCACGGAGATTTCACCTTCTACCTACCTGTTCCTCACCGAATCTCTAGGATCTAAACTACGAAAAGAACAACACAAGAGACATAGGGTTTATACTGGTTCAGGCCACCATTGTGGTGTAATACCCTACTCCAGTGTGTGGTGTGGTGGATTGCCTCTTGGGCTGATGATGAACAATACAAGGAAGAACAGCCTCGCGAGGGTCTGTTCTTGGCTGGTGCGATGAACTGCTAGCAGGAGTTCAGTCGCCCTATCTCTCTCTCTTTCTATTCTAGATGTATGCCAGATACCAGATGTATGTCCCATTCCCGATGCCTCTACCCCTGGGGTGGCTAGTCCTATTTATAGGCAAAGGCCCTGGGCCTCTTCCCAAATATTGAGCGGGAAGGGCGCCAACAATTGGCCATTTTGAAGGGGAACAACGGGTACACTTATCCTGACTAAAGTTGGTCCGTGCCTGTCAAAGGCTCTGGTGGTGACGCCTGCTTGGGCTCCACAATGACTTCCTCCCTGCCGTTGGGCTGGTCTTGGTCTTGTTGCACCGAAATGGATGCCTTTGCTTGATGCTCTCGCCTGCGCTTGCTCCCTTTGCACCAAAGAGGAAAGGAGGACACTGCGCGGGTTGGCGCCCGACTAGCGCCCTTGGTCATCATGGCTTGCGTCATGGGCACCTTGCAAGGTACCCTGCCTTGAACTCTCCGCCTCCTCGTGAGCCAGCATGATGAGGCCGTGCCTGAGGAAGCTCCTTGTCGTCCGCCCCGCGAGGCTTGGCCCCTCACGAGGGTCTTGAGCTTTTGTTGATGAAGATGGGCCGTGCTGGGCCCCCTTTGAGCCATGCCACAGGCCGCAGGCTGGCAAGTCTGGGGACCCCCGTTCCCAGAACGCCGACAGTAGCCCACAGGCCCAAGGCGCGCCCGGACTTGGCCGAGCAGAGAGGCGAAAGGGCAAGTGCGAAGCGTCGCGGGCCCTAACAGCCTGCGGCCTTGGGCGCTGTGTGGCGGTTGATTGGACGTGGGCGGCACTGCTTCCCCATGATGCCTCGGCAACTGCACGGATTCGACAAGTCCCTGCATGCAAAGAGGGTTATGATTACCTGCGATCGTGGCGGTCGACGGTTGGCCTTCGCCGGTTATAAGTATGGAACGGCGCGTGCCCTTCCAGTCTATCTCTCCTCGCCTCTCCTTCTTCCTGATCCTTGCTCCGTCTTGCTGCAATGGCTCCGATCCGCCAGTTCTCCGCAGCAGAGAAAGGAAAGGCTCCCCAAGAGGATCCCGACCCGCTTCCACCGAAGAAACGGCTTGCCCTCTGCCATCGGGGTGAAGGCGCCCGCCAGGAAGTGCCGAGGCCCTGGTGTGAGCGGCCACCACCAGGGTTCCCACATCCCTTGTTCGCCCATATCGAGGGCTCTGAAGGAGTCGACGCCGAACGCCACGGGCGGTGCTGCCGTCGGCGCCGGCGGGTCACAAAGGTGTGCGTCTTTCCCCCTGGAGTCCACGCCGAAGGCTCCTCCCGAGAGTTCGTGCTTCACGCCGCCATGCCTCCTAAGTCTTGGATTCGCCTTCCCCCTTTCTTCGCCTCCGTCATCCCGCAGGGGGAACCCCTGGGGCTTTGGCTGCAGCACGCCGGCTGCAGCACCCTCGCGACCGGGGCAGAGGTCGCAGTCGTTGCCCCGGGCGAGGTCTTCATGACTTGAGGCTGGGGCGAGGTCACCCGGGTCTGCAGGACAAGGGGCGCCCTCGCGATCCATCTGGAGTACGAAGGTGCTTCGGTGATGTCCTTCAAGGTCTTCGATGCGGAGGGTCACCGGCTGGAGTGTTGCCCCGGGAGAGGCGGTCGGGACCCTGCTGCAGCGAGACAAAGGCCGGCCAACCGCTCCCTTGGCAGTTCCTTAGGCGATAAAGGTGCTGGAGGATCCAGCGATTCTGCCGAGCTCTTCGCGACTCCGGAGACGAGCGACGACAGCTACGAGCCCCCGAGCCTGCGCCGCTCTCGGAGCAGGGCGGGCTCGTCAGGCCGTTGCCGCCCCTGATTTGGATGGGGTTGGCGCTGGTGCTGGACGGCCCACTGTTGATGATGGCATCTGCCGTGATGGTCCCTGTAGTCAGGACTCCTTAGGATTCGCGTCTTTTGTCCCTGCGAGGAACCAAGAATTTACCCCGTGGTGGCTTGTAAGATGTTTGTAGCTCCGTTCGTCAATATGATCCTCATTGTGAAGCAGTGCGAGATGCTTATTCCGTCTTAGCTTAGTTTCTTCCTTTCAGACCTCGTGAGGGCTTGATGCTCTGCGCCGACAGGTCCCAGTCCCAAGGCGGCTTCAGCCGTCACTGGTATGCCAGGTCGCGATGCCGTGGTCAAGGCCAGGAGGTGAGCGGCCCGAGGCCCCGTAAGAGCCCATGAGTCACGATGCTCAGGAGGTCCCCCTTGGCGCTCAAGCAGCCATCATTCGGTGAGAAAGGAGAGCGGCGTTGCTAAGACGGGATTGCATTAGGTGCGGGGATGGTGCTGCGATAGCTAGTGTTCCCGGAGAGTGACTTATCTCGAGGGTCAGGAAACGCTACCTGGTGCGGCGCTAGGTCCGTGCCTTGGCCGGCGAGGGGTTGCTTGGCGAGGTCCTCGCATGCTTCTCTCCTCTTGCCTTCGCTCCCCTTTCTGCTCTACGTCCTCGGGTCCCGGCCCTCGAGCGAGTCTCAGCTGTCGCTGGTATGCCAGGTCACGATGCCGTGGACAAGGCCATAGGGTGAGGGCTGGAGAGCCAGTAGGAGCCCTGAGTTGTGATGCTCAGGTACCCCCCCTTTAACGTGCAAGCGGTTTGCGTGGACGAGAGTGAAGAAGACACCGTGAGGGCCTCGCATGACGATGCTCCTTGGAGGGACCCTGCAGGCTCATCACGGAAGGAACGAGAGTTCGTTGCGGCAATCGACAGTTAGCCGTTAGTTGCTTTGGAGAGGCGACGAGGCATGAAAGGCCTGGTGAGGTGTATCGGTTCACCCGCGAGCCAGCGCGGGACTCACGGGGCCCTACCCCAAGGCGGGTTGCGCCTGACACTGGGCCTTATCTTGGAGTGTGTTCCTGGAAATTTGGCTAGATGCCGGTGCTCTACGTCCTCGGGTCCCGGCTCTCGAGCTGGTCTCAGCCGTCGCTGGTATGCCAGGGTGTGATGCCATGGAAAAGACCAGAGGGTGAGGGCCGGAGAGCCGGTAGGAGCCCTGAGTCGCGATGCTCAGGAACCCCCCTTTAACGCGCAAGTTGGGTTAGATGTCGAAACTCTATGTCCTCGGGTCCCGACTCTCGAGCTGGTCTCATCCGTTGCTGGTATGCCAGGGCGCGATGCCGTGGACAAGACAAGAGGGTGAGGGCCGGAGAGCCGGTGGGATCCCTGAGTCGCGATGCTCAGGCACCCCCCTTTAACGCGCAAGCTTGCTACATCCAAGAAGAAAAGGTACCATGAACAGGCACCAAATAACAAGCATGATGGGTCGAAAGCATGGCCCTAAGATAAATGCAAGAGGGGTACACGCCACTGGGACTGACCCGAGCGGCTTGGGGGTAATGCAGCCCAAGGGGCGCCCCAGCAGAGTAAGCTAAGAACATGAAATAAAAGGGATACATGCCGCAAGGACGGACCCACGCGGCCTGGGAATAATGCGGCCCTGAGGGCGCTCCCAGCTGGAAATGAAATTTGAAAGATGTCACCTGATGATGCTGAAGACGAAGGGGTGTTGATGTAGCAGACTCGGTGGGCTGCGGGAGCCGATCCTCACGAGCCCCCTGGCCCTGGGGCCTCGGGAGGCTCCGGAGGCGCTGGTGGCTCCTCGCGGACCATCTCCATCTCCACCAGGGCTGCGGAACGCCTGACCTCTTGAGCCTCCAGGATGGCCCTCATGAGGCACTGGTACACGGCAGCCGCGTTCGGCAAGCCATAAGGCATGCGAACATAGCTGTGGGGCGGACCCTCGCAGCGTCCCACTCGCGAAGGCCAGAGGCGCTCCTGAGACGCGGCTCGGTTGAGCCCTGGTATGTCGATGTAGATGCGCAACCCACCATCCTCGCCTGGATTGGGGGCCACAGCGGGTAAGCGGCGGCTGCCTCTCATGACTCTTGACTCCTGTAGCTCCTGAATGGCCTTGCTGACGAACTCCTGAGGGTTTGGCCCTCCTTGCCTTGCTCCTTCTTGATGGAAACATGCTTCGAAACACGCCTCCACGTGGTGCCCAAGCGCCTCCCTCGTGACCTTGGCGAGGCCGGCGGCCCTCCAGGGGAGAGCCCCCGAGCCCTGCCTGAGGAGGGCACTGGGCGCGCTTCCCTATGTGATGGAAGGAGGTTCCCCCTGAGCAGGCGCGGGCCCTGAGGGACCTGCCTCCTGAGGGGCCGGACCGGACGATGTCTTCTTCTTCTTGGGGGCGGCCTCGGGAGGCCTCCTGCTTCCGCGATCCGGGTCTTCCAGTGCTGCGGCCTGAAAGGCTCGCTCCAGGGAGCACACTGCGTCTCTCTCTTCGCAGGGCACCGTGATGACTCCGCCACTTCCTGGCATCTTCAAGACATTGTAGCCATGGTGGGTTACGGCCATGAACTTGGCCAGCGCCGGGTACCTGAGGATGGCGTTGTACGGCAGGCGAATGTGGGCGACATCGAAATCGATGAGCTCGGTGCGGTAGTTGTCGCGTGCCCCGAAGGTGACAGGAAGGCGGACCTGCCCAATCGGGACCGTGGAGCCGTTGGTGACTCCGGAGAAAGGCTTGGTTGGCTGAAGCTGATTGTAGGGCACTTGGAGATTGTTGAACATTTTCACGGACAGGACATTGAGCCCTACCCCGCCATCGATGAGGGTCCTGGTGACTAGCACGTTGCTGATGATTGGGGAACAAAGCATCGGGAGAACTCCGGCTGTGGCCGCGCACTTGAGCTGATCCGCGGAGCTGAACGTGATGGCGCACGCCGACCACCTGAGAGGGCGCGTGGCCTCGAGCTTGGGGAGGACTACATTCACTTCGCGGGCGAACTGCTTGAAGATGCGCTGAGAGGCTGGGGCTTGAACTCCGCCCAGGATGCAGGCGATCGCACGTGGTTCCTGGAAGCCCCCAACCCCCTCATCCTGATGACGGTCCTCATTTCTCCTTGGCTATGGCGGCAGCGGAGGGAGGCCTACGTTACCTTGCGGGCGATCCTCACGAGGCTAATCCCTCCAGCCTCCCTCGCGAGGCGGGTCCTGCCAGTGATCCTCGCGAGGTTGGTCGCGCCACCCTTGACGTGGGCCGCGGTCTTCCCAGCGTCCTGCGTTCCTTCCTCCTCCTCGTCCGTAGCCCCAGTCGCTGCGGTCGGGACGTCGGCCGACCCTTCCTTCACGCACGGCCCGGAGCTCTTGGCATTCATTGGTGTTATGGGTGTGGAGGTCGTGGTACACGCAGTACCGACTGCCCTTGGAGGATTCGGGCTGATCTCTGCCCCGCTTGGTGTCTGGTTCTGTCGCGAGCACGGCAGCCTCCTTGCGCTTCATGTCCTTGGCCTTGGGCTTCTTCTCTTTTGGGTCTGCGGCAGGCAGCTCGAGGAGGGAGAGACGCCCTTCCTCAGCCCTGGCGCACTTGGTCACCAGGTTGAACAGCTCCAAGGAAGTGCATAGATCTTCATGCATTGTGAGCTCCTCCTTCATTTTGACGTCGCGCACGCCGTCAGAGAAGGCTGAGATTATGGCCTCCTCGGTCACCTTGGGAATCTTGAGGTGCGCGTTGTTGAAGCGCTAGATGTACTTCTGTAGGGTTTCCCCTGGTTGCTGCTTGATGCGGCGCATGTCGCTCACGGCGGGTGGCCGGTCGGGAGTACCCTGGAAGTTGGCGATGAAGCGGGTGTGCATCTCGTCCCAGGAGGAGATCGTGCCTGGGGCCAGGTTCAAGAGCCAGGTGCGGGCCCCGTCCTTGAGCGCCAGGGGAAACCAGTTCGCCATGACCTTCTCGTCTCTGTTGGCAGCCTTGATGCCCAGCTCGTAGAGCTGGAGGAACTCTGCAGGTTCAGCCGTGCCGTCGTAGCGAGGAGGCAGGTCTGGCTTGAACTTGCCGGGCCATGCGACGGTGCGCAGCTTGGTGGTGAAGGTGCGGCAGCCCGCTATGGCCACGGGAGGCCTTGGGTGACGAAGAGCTTGGTCCTGCGGGTCCCCATGCGCTGCAGCTGGGAGCAGCGCGGGGTATTGACGTGCTGGAGCAGGAGTGTGGTCGGGACGAGCCGGAGCAGGGAGCGCTCGGGCAGCTTCTCGAGGGCGAGGGACTTCTTGGCAGCTCTGCTCTTTCCGCGCTGGCGCCTAACGGAGCGGGTTCCGCCCAGGGGTCGCGCGCCTTGGGGCCAGGGTGCCTTCTTGAGGGGGAGGCGACTGTGGTGCCCCAGGAGCTTCATTGCCCGCGCAGGGCGGGGCATGGTGCAGCGAGAAGGACGGCGCAGGGGAGCCCCCAGCGGCGCGGACGAGTTCGGCGACTCGATCGAGCCACTCTTCGTAGACGTCGTCGATTGGGCGGTAGCGCAGGAGCTCGTTTGCCGCGATGAGCACAGCTCAAGCCTCCATGGCTGCGCGGGGCGCGCGGGACGAAGAACCAGCAGGGATGAGCGAGGGTGTGGCGGTGCGGCCGTCTTGCCTCATGGACGGGTGCTGGGACGATGCTTGCTGCTCGTTCCCAGCCGGGCCGGTGGCGGCGTTGACGGCAGGTGACGGGGAATGACGTGGGCGCCCGCCGACGGGAGCCGTCTGGGCGACGCGGGAAGCAAGGGCGGCTCGGTGCTCGGTGCGAGCCCGACGTGTGTCAGACATGGATACGACGGTCGAAGAAGAACAGGGCAACGGAAGACGAATTCCGGAGCACCCATACCTGGCGCGCCAAATGTCGAATTTAGGGTTCCGGCAGACCCTTGAGGTTCGAACACTGGGGTGCGCACGCAGATTTCGCCTTCTACCTACCTGTTCCTCACTGAATCACTAGGATCTAAACTACAAAAAGAACAACACAAGAGACACAGGGTTTATACTGGTTCAGGCCACCATTGTGGTGTAATACCCTACTCCAGTGTGTGGTGTGGTGGATTGCCTCTTGGGCTGATGATGAACAATACAAGGAAGAACAGCCTCGCGAGGGTCTGTTCTTGGCTGGTGCGATGAACTGCTAGCAGGAGTTCAGTCGCCCTATCTCTCTCTCTTTCTATTCTAGATGTATGCCACATACCAGATGTATGTCCCATTCCCGATGCCTCTACCCCTGGGGTGGCTAGTCCTATTTATAGGCAAAGGCCCTGGGCCTCTTCCCAAATATTGAGCGGGAAGGGCGCCAACAATTGGCCATCTTGAAGGGGAACAACGGGTACACTTATCCTGACTAAAGTTGGTCCGCGCCTGTCAAAGGCTTTGGTGGTGACGCCTGCTTGGGCTCCACAATGACTTCCTCCCTGCCGTTGGGCTGGTCTTGGTCTTGTTGCACCGAAATGGATGCCTTTGCTTGATGCTCTCGCCTGCGCTTGCTCCCTTTGCACCAAAGAGGAAAGGAAGACACTACGCGGGCTGGCGCCCGACTGGCGCCCTTGGTCGTCATGGCTTGCGTCATGGGCATGTCGCGAGGTACCCCGCCTTGAACTCTCCGCCTCCTCGTGAGCCAGCATGATGAGGCCGTGCCTGAGGAAGCTCCTTGTCGTCCGCCCCACGAGGCTTGGCCCCTCGCGAGGGTCTTGAGCTTGTGTTGATGAATATGGGCCGTGCTGGGCCCCCTTTGAGCCACGCCGCAGGCCGCAAGCAGGCAAGTCTGGGGACCCCCGTTCCCAGAACGCCGACAATATAGCCTCCACACAAAATCTAACCATTACACACAATTTACCAAACTCGGTGGGACCAATTCAACAGACTCGGTCGGACCGATTTAGTAAACCTAGTGACCGTTAGTGATTTTCGGTGGGACTGACATGCATCTCGGTGAGACCGATTCGGTTAGGGTTAGGGCATAACGTAATCTCGGTAAGACCGATTACACAAACTCGGTGAGACCGATTTGGTAATAAGCTTTCCAGAGAGTTGGTCAGGTAAACTCGGTGGGACCGATTTGCTCTTTTCGGTGAGACCGAAATGTTACAAAAAGGAAACAGAGAGTTTACATTGCAATCTCGGTGGGACCGATCGCTCACTTCGGTTAGACCGAAACGTTACGAAGGGAAACAGAGAGATTACAATCCCATCTCGGTGAGACCGAGATCCCTATCGATAAGACCGATTTGCTTAGGGTTTGTGGCAGTGGCTATGACTTTTGGAATCTGTGGCGCCGGATAGGAAGAATCGATGTGACCGATTTTGGCTTTGGGTTTAGGTCATTTGTGGATGTGGGAAAGTAGTTGAGGGTTTTGGAGCATATCACAAAGCACATGAAGCAAGAGGCTCATTAAGCAACACCTCATCCCTCCTTGATAGTATTGGCTTTTCCTATAGACTCAATGTGATCTTGGATCACTAAAATATAAAATGAAGAGTCTTGAGCTTTTGAGCTAGAGCCTATCCTTTGTCCTTAGTATTTTGAGGGATCCACTTTCATCATCCATGCCATGCCATTCATTGAGCTTTCCTGAAATAATAGTCTTGGAATAGCATTAGCTCAATGAGCTCTATGTTGTTATGAATTACCAAAACCACCTAGGGATAGTTGCACTTTCAATCTCCCCCTTTTTGGTAATTGATGAAAACATATAGATCAAAGCTTCGACAAATGATAATAAGATTTAAAAAACATCATCGCTTTGAGAAGTATGTGATAAGCAAGAGCCCCCCCTAAATTTGTGCATAGTTTAAGATTTGCTTTGGACTGCAAATGCACAATGAGTTAGTGTCAGGACCCCGACTCAATGCCACATCGATCTAGCAGGTAACACCTCATATCACTTTGCGGCCTCACGCACGGTATTCCCACGGGTGTCGCCTTACCTTTGCCCGGGACCGTTTGCGCCTTTTGGCACACATATATGATAATGTCGCTAGCATCCATATGATAAGGAGCCCGGGCTGACATGGCTAGTCGTAAACCCAAAGTGGCACAAACTTACAGGGACAGGCATCCATGACCTAGCATCAAACATGTCGGTCATCAGCGAGTGGATCCAGGCTGTAGCACTGGGCTAGCAGGACTCCGGTGAACCGGGCTGTAGCGGGCTAACAGGACTCCGGTATTCATCGCGTGACATTTCCCCGAAGGGACAGACACAGGAACGAAGAAGGACACATGCCGGCCAGCCTAAGTGTTCCGGAGCAGTAGGAAGCTACCATGGCTCAGTGGAAGCACTAGGAGACATTTCCCGGTAAGAGAGGCTACTAAGGATACACAACTAGATAGTCAGATCCCACACATACCTAGCATTTCAATAACATACACACAATATGCTCGATATGTGTAAATATAACATGGCATCGCAACATGACTCTACAACTCAAGTATTTTATTCAATAGGCTCCGAGGAGCGAGATATTACAAACAAGGGTCTCATGACCCAACAATCAGAGCATACAAGTCGAAGCACATGCGGAAGCTTAACATGTCTGAGTACAGACATCTAGAAATGAAAAAGGCTGAAAAGCCTGACTATCTACCAGATCCTGCCGAGGGCACAACATCGTAGCTGAGGTAACAAGCTAAACGTCAAAGTCCACGCGAAATTACTAGTGAGACGGAAGTCTCTCTGCAAAAACATAAAATAGGAAAACGTGAGTACAAATGTACCCAACAAGACTTACATCAGAACTATCTACATATGCATCATTATCAACAAAGGGGATGGTGGAGTTTAACTGCAGCAAGCCAGCTTTGACTCAGTGGCTATCCTGAACTACAACTGCAAGTAACTCTTTTGAGGTGGCACACATGAGTCCACATATTCACCATATCAATAAACCACTATGGATCCGCTCCCGTATCCCTATGAGAACGCCATCCATAGCACTCACGCTTATCTTGCGTATTTTAGAGTATCCACTTTCACTTGTCTATGAATTGTACAGGCAACCCAGAAGTCCTTTACCGCGGACACGGCTATTCGAATAGATAATGTTAACCCTGCAGGGGTGTACTTCTTCACACACGCTCTCGCCACTTACCGCCATGTACACCTTGTGTATCTTGGCAACCTTCAAGCGGAAGCCTGGCGAGGGAGTCGGCCATGACCTGACTAAACACACAAGTCTCTCGTCCAGGTTTATCGCCTATTCGGGTTCCATCCGCAAGGAGATCCGGCCGGGGTGTCGCTCACGGCCCCAAACGATGTGAGCAGGGTTCCCAAGCCCACCTCGACGGGTGGATCTACGCTTGGTACACAGTGCCATGGTGCCTAGTCTATCCCAAGCCCACCTGTACCGGGTGCCAGTTGGTAGACTACTAACACTACCTACAAACACCAGAAACTAGTTGCAACTCCTGGACAGAGATCGAGTTGATTAATAAGTCGAGAGGGGCACTTAAGCATTCCAATGTGTGGTAGTAGCTGTTCATGGATCACAAACACAGAACTCAGTTCCTGAGGACGGCTTCAATGAGACAACCCACCATGTACTCCTACATGGCCTCTCACCGCTACCTTTACCAAATCGTGCTCACATAGTTAGCTCACACACAGTAGGACATGTTCACACACCTCCAATTCATCCCTGATGAATCAGACCTGACACAACTCTAAGCAATAGCAGGCATGACAAACAAGCATGAATGAGTAGGCACATCAGGGCTCAAACAACTCCTACTCATGCTAGTGGGTTTCATCTATTTACTATGGCAATGACAGGTTATGCAGAGGAAAGGGGTTCAACTACCGCAACATGTAACAGTTGCATCGTTGTTGTCCTAATGCAGTAAAAGAGAGAAGGAGCAAGAGAGTGGGATTGTATCAGAATGAACAAGGGGGTTTTGCTTGCCTGGCACTTCTGAAGATAGTCTAGTTCTTCATTGGTGTCATCGAACTCATCGTCGAAACATCGTCTACTGAGAGGGGACAAATACCGGTAACACAGAAGGAAACACAATCAATGCAATGCAACAATATGATGCATGAATGTGACATGGCAATATGCTGTGGTTTGTCCTAATGCAACTAGCAGCAAGTTAAATGGACTTGCTTTGAACCCTAGGTTCAAATTCAAACTCCATATGTTATTATTCAAATGCCTTTATTTGTTTTGCCCAATTCAGCAACTATAAGTTGTTCTAACATGCATGAAACCAGTACAGATGGATAGATTGGATTTTTCTGATCATTTTTCATATATAATTTATCTCATTTGGAGTTACGGTTGAATTTCTATGAATTTTAGAAGTTTTGACTATTTTCTGAAATTTCCTGAATAAGAATAAATCCAGTAAATGATTTATTGTGTAAGCACTACGTCACTGTGATGTCAGCAGGTCAACAGGCGCTGCTGTAGGTCAAACCTGACTAGTGGGGTCCACTGGTCAGTGACCCAGTGCTGGTTAGTGTCGCTGACAGGTGGGGCCGGGTCAACAGCCACGTCAGCAAGTCAGCACTGACGTGTGGGGCTGGTCAACAGGTGACGTGGCCAGGTCAAACCGACCTGTGGGGCCCGTGGGGTTAGTTTAGTCTAAACAGGAGCTAAGCAGGGTTAATTTGGGTCGTGGGGCCCAGTAGTCAGTGAAAGAGGTGGGTGGTTAGCCCCGTAATTAGTGTTAATGACGGTGCCACGTCGGCTTCGCCGGAGTCTTGCCGGCGGCGACCAAAACGACGGCGGCTCGGCTCGGATTTGAGCTACGGGTGGTGGTTTGGCGAGCTGAGGGCACCAGGGAATAGCTCTTGCTCGTCCGCATCCAAAGGATCGGACGGGAGGCCGCGGGGTGGCCGGGTGCAGCGCCGGCGGCGAGCAAGGCGGCGGCTGGAGTTCGGGCGCTGATGAAAATGATGACACCGTGCACGGAGGATCTACAGTTAGCACCTACGCGTTCTATGAGAGCTCACGAACCTAACAGAGGCACACACGAGACCAAATGGCCACCGGAGCCTCGTCGGCGACGAGCTCGTGCGGCGGCGTGCTGTCGGGTGAGAGAGGCGTGGCGGCTACGGCACGCTAGAGAGAAAACAGAGAGGGGGAGGATGATAAGGAGCTCACGTGGAGTGTGGTGGTGGCCTCGGCGTGCTCGGGGAAGCTCGGACGGCGGCAAGTCGGAGATGGAGACCCGCGGCGGCCGACGATGAAGAGGTGGTCGGGGACGGCGCGTTGGAGCTCTTCCGGCCATGTGAGCTGACGGAGAGGACGAGGGTGGCACATCGGAGCTCGGGGGCTGGTCCATGGGTCTGGTGCTGGCCGGTGGCCGCGGTGGTGACGAACGGCGGCGACGAACCCGTTCGGGTGAGTGAGAGAGAGAGAGAGAGATCCAGGGAAGAGGGTGAGGACGGGGGAGAGTGAGAGGATTCCGGGTGGGCGAGGGGAGTGCGTGGCACTCGGGGCTGGCTCCAGAAGCGGCGGAAGCATGAGTTGGCTCGGGCGCGTGCCGGCGCGCGGTGGCCACACGCCCGCGTGCCCACTGGCACGAGGTTGAGGATGACTGGCGCATGGGCCTGGTGGGCTGGCTTCTCTGCTGGGCCAGGTAAGTAACTGGTACTCCCTCCTCCTCTGTTTCAATTTTAATTGTTGTTTTCTATTTATTTCAATCTGTTTTGATTTAGTTCAAGCACTAAACCATTTTTGTTTCTTCCAATAATTTGTGCAGGGACTGAAAGGAATATTCTAGAGCCCCTCACAAAATATCAGAATTATTGAAGCATTAAAAATATATATAACATATATTTTCTCCAACTCAAATACAATATGTGTTAATTCAAAAATCCGGAATGGCCTAGAAATATGTGCACCATTTTTGGGAGAGGTTCTAGACCAATTCAAAAATGATGAACTTTTGTGAAGGGCATTCTGGGTTCATTGAGAATATTTTTATTTGAACCTAGTTGATTTGATCTGGTGCTAGGGTTTGAGCAATCCCCATTTCAACTTAAATAGAATTTAAACATGATGCACACATGAAGGGCTAGTCTAGTGCATACCAGAACTAGGGATGTGACAGTTAGGCTCATGGGTTACTCTTCCTTGTCACATACATCTTGGTGGAGCGCTCAAAATAATAAACATTGAATACATGCACTCATCACCAAGCATAGTGAATGATCACATAAGATAGATAGGATAATATCATCAAACATGCATAAGTGTAGCTTATGATCAAACACATGATCATCAATGTCTCACAAGCATAGTAACTCAAACAACCAAAAGCAAACAAGTTTAAAAACCACCAAATAAAGCAAGAGAGAACAAAAGCAACACACTCTCTCTCGAAGCCTATGATCTATACATTTTTCTCCCCCTTTAGCAACAAGTTACCAAAAAGTTCATAGAAAATGCATAGTGCTAGAACGACTCTCAGGCTTGATCTTCTGGTGGTGGTGTCCTGATAACTCCATGGACGAAGGCTTCAGTTGAAGTAGAGGGTGCTGGAGTGGATGCTGGAGCAGGTTGCACTGGAACTGAAGGGGCAGTAGCTGGTGCTGAAGTTGTTGCTCTAGTGTCTGTCACTGGCACTGCAACTGACCTTTGGGCTCTGGGTACTCTGGCAAACACATTTGTGGTAGTCTTGCCCTGCTTCTCCTGCATGTCCTCCTGCAGTTGCTCCACAACTGACTGAATCTCAATTACTTTGACATCAAGGTCATGGAATTAGAGTTCCATGATTCTCTCAAGTCTCTCCTGATTCTGAGTGAGGGTGGCCAGTCCCTTCTCAATCCTCGGTGTTGATGCTATCAAGTAACCAAGCTGCTCCTGTTTGGTCTTCAGGAAATATTCAGATGCCTCCTCTTGAGTTGGCATCTTGGAAGCCTTCTCCTTCTTTGCCTTCTCCTTCTTCTCCTGAGCTTGAACTGATGTTGGATCATTCGCATTCATGACAACCTCATTGTCCTCCAAGTCTGGATAAAGTGGAAAATGTTCCTTATCCAACTGATATTTTCCTGTGCCCATCTTTGAGTTGATCAACTCTTGAATCTGAGGGGCATATCCACAACTCCTCTTCTGATCTGCTGCAGTCCTCTTAATGGTTTCAATTATTAGGCTCATGACTTTGAACTTTTGTGGCACATCAAACACATGCAACATGTTGATGGCATGCCCTCTGATCATGTTATGGTCACCAGACTTGGGCAACAAAGTATGCCTCAGAATCCAATTGATTGTTGGCAGCCCTGACAACAGAAAGTGGACTGATCCAAACTTGTGAGTCTCTACTGCCTTGTCTGGGATTTCCTTGTACATGTGAGCCATGGAATTGTGACCCAACTTCTTCTTCAGCAACATTTGGCACTGGGGCCTTGTTTTTTTCAGTAGCTGGAATACTCCCAGCATTCCTCTTTGGTACTTGCTTGGCCTTGGAGGCAGCTTTGGGTGCTTCCTTGGGCTTAGATGTTGCAGCCCCTGATCTGATTGCATCTCCCATAAGCTTGGGTGCCTTAGGTGCTGGTGCATCAACCTCTTCCTCTTCTTCAGAATCTCTTCTCATAGAGGGTTTTCCGAGGACCTTGGCAGTTGTGGTTCTTGCTCTCTTCTTCTTCTTGTCCTGAGCACCTTCTTCCTCTGATTCTATGGTGAGCTTCATAGTCTCTCCAGTGGGAACTTTCTGAGATTGGAAAGAAGTGACTTTCTTCTCAGGTGCCTCTTTGGGTTCTGTCTGAGCTGGCACTTGAGTGGACTTTCTTGCCTTTGGCATTGGTGTCCTCTTGGCAGGCACTTTCCTCCTCAGACCTGGCTTAGTGCTATGTGCAGAGCCATATTCCTTCTTGAGCACTACTTTCTTGGAAGTAGCCTCATCCTCTTCTGCTTTATAGTCTTCATCCTCTGAGTCTGAAGTTCTCTTCCTCCTTTGCCTAGTAGCAGCCTTAGGCAAATTGCTAGGAGTGCTTCTGCTCCCTTCATCTGAGGTTGAGGGACTAGTGCCCTCACTCAAGCCCATCTGTGCTTCTGACCTGTTCTGGCTGTCACTCTGGTCTGATATGCTGCAAAAGGCTGACTGCTGACCCTGTGAAAAGTTACAGATGAGATAGATTGGATGAGCATCACAAAATGCAGAGATTTTTGCAAAAGAATGATTCAAAAAAATTCAGTTTTAGTTTTCCACAGAAAGCATTTCGGATCAACCGATTTCCAAACTCGGTGATACTGAAGCAGTTTTGGAACCTGAACTGTTGATCTTGGTTGGACCAAGTCACAGTTCGGTGGCACCGAGACTACTAGGGTTTCACAGAATCCTCAAATCGGTCGCACCGATTAGTAATCCTCAGTCAGACCAAGAGTCACTAGTGCAATGACATATGCCAAATCCGTGAGACTGAGTTTTTCAACTCGGTGGGTCCGAGATGGTTTTGGCGGAAACCTAACCCTAAAAATTTGAATCTCATCTAATCTACGGACTACTCTGGCTGGATAGGAGTATCTCAATCGTGGCAAGATTCAATAAGAATACAATGTGCTAGGAATCAGACATGGATAGCACGAAGATCGAGTCCATACCCTAACTTGGCGGTGGACTCGCTGCGGC
Organism: Triticum aestivum; assembly: GCF_018294505.1. Lineage (NCBI taxonomy): Eukaryota > Viridiplantae > Streptophyta > Magnoliopsida > Poales > Poaceae > Triticum > Triticum aestivum. Next base: position 120,260,833 of record NC_057813.1, read on the forward strand.
GACAACGGCGGGGATGAAATCCGTTGACGGCGGCGGAGACTAGCGACAGGAGGCTGCTGGCGACGAGGAGACGATCTGGAGACCTCCGATGGCAGAGCGAGCTATTGCGCGGGCGAAGGGTTTCGGAGAAATTTCCAAAATTTTACCCGTGACTATATATAGCCCGACCCTGTCGGTGCGACCGAGTGGAACAACTCGGTGGCACCGAGATGCATAACTGTGTTCAGTTACAGCAAATCAGTGTGACCGAAAAGTTCAAATCGGTTGCACCGAGATTGAAAACTCTGATCAACTTAATGATCTCGGTAGGACCGAAATGGAGGAATCGGTCAGACCGAGAATCACAAAGAGGTTTTGGAAGTTTAAGTCTATGATGAATCGGGGACTCCGAGTGCTCCTCACACAGAGTGGTTCGAATCTGACTTGATCAAATTTTGTGATGTAGCATGAATAGAATTTGAGACAAAAAAGCATAGATAGCTAAAGATGGTTCTTAGGCATTCTTGTCCATCCACTTGGCAAAAAGAAAAGAAACCAAACAATCAAAGCAACAAGTGGATTTCCTTGAATGAGTAAAATATGCACCAACATGCTCACACAATAAGATGGCAAATGAAATATGTGACAAAGCATGCATAACCAATTCTAACATCTATCAAAAAATTGGCGATGACTAGGTCATCTATATATGAGTATATTGACTTAGGAGTCAAATGAGAACATTTGATTATAGGTCATACTCATCATTTAAGCTCAAGTGGGGTTACCACTTTTAGATAATGCATTGATGTGTTCACATCATTAGAGTTGCTTTGACTCAATTCTTAGAGTTAAGCTCCCCCTAGATGTGAGATCCCCCCTTAGAGGGATGAACTAACCTTGGGTTTTGTCGATGATGAATTCATGTAGGTGTTGAAGATGTGGATGCTCAATGTTGATGTAGATCATTTGGAGCAATCCTTTGGAGTGAGTTGCACTTTCAACTTACCTTGTCCCTTGCCTTACCAACATGAGGGTTTGTGACTCCTTGAACTAGTGCAAGACGTGGAAGTTGATTGCACTTGTTCTTGCCATAATGATATGAGTGCAGAATGTTGGCGGAGTCACCCTCAGGAACTCTCTAGTTCTTCTTCTTCAGGATCCACATCATCTTGATGGGAATCCTTGGAGTTGTAGTTGTACTTGATGAAGTAGAACTCGATGTAGTCTTGGGTACCCACTTGAACGAGGCGTTAGGTGCTTCTTCAAATGCATCAATCTCTTCTTGAAGCTTGTCCTTGCCTTTGTTCTTGTGGTCTTGTGGTGGAAGATCATCTTGAGCTTGTGTTCCCTTGAAGGAAGTAGGATCATACTTCTCTTGTTGAGGAACAAACTTCGTCTTGGGGTATTTATCTTCTTCCCACTCAACTCCATTAGCATTGAACTTTCGTTCAAAACCAACACCTTGATTCTTCCGGTGCCTTCCTTGCTTGCGTACAATTTCCTCGAATTGCTTACTCCCGGCAAGGCTCTTGTAAACACCTTTCTCTATAATTCCCTTCTATAAGCTATTTTCTTGCTCAAGTGTAACTTGGCTAAGAGAATCATTAGTGGAATCAAGAGAACTACTAGAAGCAACAATATTGGATTTGACATTATCATTGTTACTACTAGAGGAAGTATCTTTCTTGTACTTGTTACTAGACTTGACTTGAGGCATGTAAGTGGATAAGAGTAAACGCTTGGCAATGTAAGAAGAACTTTTCTTGCGGAGATCATCATTGATTGCCTTTAAGAACTCATGCTCTTGCTCAAGATTGAGCTTTTCAAAGCGTAACTTCTCATGAGCCCTTAAAAGTTCTCGATGATCTTCGAAGATAGTTTCATGAGCCAACTTAAGAGTGTTTAGTTCTTTAGTTAGAAGCTCAATCTTCTCCTTATCATTGTCATTTGTTTTATCTTGATTAGCATGATTAATTGACGTTTCATCATAGTATTCATCACTAGAGTTGTCAACAAGTAAATCATCATCCACAAGCAAGTCATCTTCATCACTATTGAAATCAACATACTCAGGATGTGTTACCTTTGGACCTTTGGCCATGAAGCATCTTCCAACACCTTCATTTGGTGAATCAAATATGTCGTAGGAGTTGGTTGACACAAGTGCTAGACCGGCAACACCTTCATCTTGAGTATATTCGGAGTCGGAGTGATAGCTTCTCTCGGAGTGATTGTCGGAGTCAGATACCCATTCACCAACATGAGCTTGGTGTCTTCGTTTTGTGTAGCTCCTTGATGACTTGTCCTTCCTTTACGAATCCTTGCTTCTCCGTGAGGGTCCTCGTTCATAACGATCATCTCTACTCCTCCTCTCTCTTGGTGGTGATTCTTCTCTTTTGCTCCTTCTTCTTGGAGAATCTTCTCTTCTTTTGTAGGGTGCCATACACTCATTGGAGTAGTGTCCGGGTCTCCCACAATTGTAGCAATTGTGCTCTCGACTAGAAGATCTTTTGTCATTGTAAGACCTTGACTTGGAGCTTCTTTCTTTGGTTCTACTCTTGTAGAATTTGTTGAAGTTCTTCACCATTAAGCTCAATTCTTCATTCAAGGTTTGTTTCTCACTTGATGATGTGGGGGCTTCACTTGAGGCTTTGTAAGCACCACTTGACTTGTTGTGAAGTTCCTCCTTATCCTTGAGTGATATCTCATGAGCAACAATTCTTCCAATGACTTCCGTTGGCTTGAGATCTTTGTAGTTTGGCATCATTTGGATCAACGTGCACACGGTATCATACTTTCCATCCAATGCTCTTAGGATCTTCTTGATGATGAATTTGTCGGTCATCTCTTCACTCCCTAAGCCGGCAATCTCATTTCTGATAAGAGCAAGCCTAGAGTACATTTCAGTGACACCTTCACCATCCTTCATTTTGAACTTGTCAAGCTGACTTTGGAGCACATCCAACTTGGATTCCTTGACGGACTCGGTACCTTCATGCATATCAATCAAAGTATCCCAAATTTCCTTTGCATTCTCAAGACGGCTGATTTTGTTGAATTCTTCAGGGCACAATCCGTTGAAGATGATATCACAAGCTTGAGCGTTGTATTGCAGCATCTTCAATTCTTCCGCATTAGCTTCACGGTTCGGTTCTCTCCCATCAAAGAATTCACCTTGCAATCCAATACCAATAATTGCCCATACGGCGGGGTTATGTCCAAGAATATGCATTTTCATCTTATGCTTCCAACTAGCAAAATTAGTACCATCAAAGTAAGGACCTCTACGGTGATAATTTCCCTCACTAGACGCCATACTCTCCTAGGTTGTGAAACCAAGGCTATGACCACCAAAAGCTATGGAAATCAAAGCAAATGGAGACCAAAGCTCTGATACCACTTGTAGGACCTTGAAGTATGTCTAGAGGGGGGTGATTAGACTACTTGACCAATAAAAACTTAACCTTTTCCCAATTTTAGAGTTTGGCAGATTTTAGCTACTTTCGGACAAGTCAAGCAATCATCACATTATTCAAGCAAGCATGCAAAGAGTATATAGGCAGCGGAAATTAAAGCATGCAACTTGCAAGAAAGTAAAGGGAAGGGTTTGGAGGATTCAAACGCAATTGGAGACACGGATGTTTTTGGCGTGGTTCCGATAGGTGGTGCTATCGTACATCCACGTTGATGGAGACTTCAACCCACGAAGGGTAACAGCTGCGCGAGTCCATGGAGGGCTCCACCCACAAGGGGTCCACTAAGAAGCAACCTTGTCTATCCCACCATGGCCGTCGCCCACGAAGGACTTGCCTCACTAGCGGTAGATCTTCACGAAGTAGGCGATCTCCTTGCCCTTACAAACTCCTTGGTTCAACTCCACAATCTTGTCGGAGGCTCCCAATTGACACCTAGCCAATCTAGGAGACACCACTCTCCAAGAAGTAACAAATGGTGCGTTGATGATGAACTCCTTGCTCTTGTGCTTCAAATGATAGTCTCCCCAACACTCAACTCTCTCTCATAGGTTTTGGATCTGGTGGAAAGAGGGTTTGAGTGGAAAGCAACTTGGGAAAGGCTAGAGATCAAGATTCATATGGTAGGAATGGAATATCTTGGCCTCAACCCATGAGTAGGTGGTTCTCTCTCAGAAATGGTAAGTTGGAAGTGTAGGTTCGTTCTGATGGCTCTCTCCACGAATGAAGAGGAGGTGGAGGGGTATATATAGCCTCCACACAAAATCTAACCGTTACACACAATTTACCAAACTCGGTGGGACCGATTCAACAGACTCGGTTGGAACGATTTAGTAAACCTAGTGACCGTTAGTGATTTTCGGTGGGACTGACATGCATCTTGGTGAGACCGATTCGGTTAGGGTTAGGGCATAACGTAATCTCGGTAAGACCGATTACACAAACTCGGTGAGACCGATTTGGTAATAAGCTTTCCAGAGAGTTGGTCAGGTAAACTCGGTGGGACCGATTTTCTCTTTTCGGTGAGACCAAAATGTTACAAAAAGGAAACAGAGAGTTTACATTGCAATCTCGGTGGAACCGATCGCTCACTTCGGTTAGACTGAAACGTTACGAAGGGAAACAGAGAGATTACAATCCCATCTCGGTGAGACCGAGATCCCTATCGGTAAGACCGATTTGCTTAGGGTTTGTGGCAGTGGCTATGACTTTTGGAATCGGTGGCGCCGGATAGGCAGAATCGGTGTGACCGATTTTGGCTTTGGGTTTAGCTCATTTGTGGATGTGGGAAAGTAGTTGAGGGTTTTGGAGCATATCACAAAGCACATGAAGCAAGAGGCTCATTAAGCAACACCTCATCCCTCCTTGATAGTATTGGCTTTTCCTATAGACTCAATGTGATCTTGGATCACTAAAATATAAAATGAAGAGTCTTGAGCTTTTGAGCTAGAGCCAATCCTTTGTCCTTAGTATTTTGAGGGATCCACTTTCATCATCCATGCCATGCCATTCATTGAGCTTTCCTGAAATAATAGTCTTGGAATAGCATTAGCTCAATGAGTTATATGTTGGAAATATGCCCTAGAGGCAATAATAAATTAGTTATTATTATTATATTTCCTTGTTCATGATAATCGTTTATTATCCATGCTATAATTGTATTGATAGGAAACTCAGATACATGTGTGGGTACATAGACAACACCATGTCCCTAGTAAGCCTCTAGTTGACTAGCTCGTTGATCAATAGATGGTTACAGTTTCCTGACCATGGACATTGGATGTCATTGATAACGGGATCACATCATTCTAATGATGTGATGGAGAAGACCCAATCCTAAGCCTAGCACAAAGATCGTAGTTCGTATGCTAAAGCTTTTCTAATGTCAAGTATCATTTCCTTAGACCATGAGATTGTGCAACTCCCGGATACCATAGGAATGCTTTGGGTGTACCAAACGTCACAATGTAATTGGGTGGCTATAAAGGTGCACTACAGGTATCTCTGAAAGTGTCTGTTGGGTTGGCACGAATCGAGAATGGGATTTGTGACTCCGTGTAAACGGAGAGGTATCTCTGGGCCCACTCGGTAGGACATCATCATAATGTGCACAATGTGACCAAGGGGTTGATCACGGGATTATGTGTTACGAAATGAGTAAAGAGACTTGCCGGTAACGAGATTGAACAAGGTATCGGTATACCGACGATCGAATCTCGGGCAAGTACAATACCGCTAGACAAAGGGAATTGTATACGGGATTGATTGAGTCCTTGACATCGTGGTTCATCCGATGAGATTATCGTGGAACATGTGGGAGCCAACATGGGTATCCAGATCCCGCTGTTGGTTATTGACCGGAGAACGTCTCGGTCATGTCTGCATGGTTCCCGAACCCGTAGGGTCTACACACTTAAGGTTCGATGACGCTAGGGTTATAAAGGAAGTTTGTATGTGGTTACCGAATGTTGTTCAGAGTCCCGGATGAGATCCCGGACATCAGGAGGAGTTCCGAAATGGTACGGAGGTAAAGATTTATATATGGGAAGTCTTGTTTTGGTCGCCAGAAAAGATTCACGCATTATCGGTATTGTACCGGGAGTGCCGAAAGGGGTCCGGGGGTCCACCAAGGGTCCACCTGCCCCGGGGGGGGCACATGGGCTGTAGGGGTGTGCGCCTTGGCCTATATGGGCCAAGGGCACCAGCCCCAAGAGGCCCATGCGCCAAGAGATAAGGGAAAGGGAGAATCCTAAAGGGGGAAGGCACCTCCTAGGTGCCTTGGGGAGGATGGACTCCTCCCTAGCCGCACCCTTCCTTGGAGGAAGGGCCAAGGCTGCGCCCCCCCTCTCCCTTGCCCCTATATATAGTGGAGGGGAGGGAGGGCAGCCGCACCTGAAGCCCTGGCGCCTCCCTCCCTCCCGTGACACCTCCTCCTCTTCCGCAGGTGCTTGGCGAAGCCCTGCAGGATTGCCACGCTCCTCCATCACCACCACGCCATTGTTCTACTGCTGGATGGAGTCTTCCTCAACCTCTCCCTCTCTCCTTTCTGGATCAAGGCATGGGAGACGTCACCGGGCTGTACGTGTGTTGAACACGGAGGTGTCGTCCGTTCGGCACTAGGATCTCCGGTGATTTGGATCACGACGAGTACGACTCCTTCAACCCCGTTCTCTTGAACGCTTCCTCTTAGCGATCTACAAGGGTATGTAGATGCACTCTCCTTCCCCTTGTTGCTGGTTTCTCCATAGATAGATCTTGGTGACAAGTAGGAAAATTTTGAATTTCTGCTACGTTCCCCAACAGTGGTATCAGAGCTAGGTCTATTGCGTAGATTCTTTGCACGAGTAGAACACAAAGTAGTTGTGGGCGTTGATTTTGTTCAATATGCTTACCGTTACTAGTCCAATCTTGTTTCGACGGTATTGTGGGATGAAGCGGCCCGAACCGACCTTACACGTACTCTTACGTGAGACAGGTTCCACCGACTGACATGCATTTGGTGCATAAGGTGGCCAGTGGGTGCCAGTCTCTCCCACTTTAGTCGGAACAGATTCGATAAAAAGGGTCCTTATGAAGGGTAAATAGCAATTGGCATATCACGTTGTGGTCTTGCGTAGGTAAGAAACGTTCTTGCTAGAAACCCATAGCAGCCACGTAAAACATGCAAACAACAATTAGAGGACGTCTAACTTGTTTTTGCAGGGTATGCTATGTGATGTGATATGGCCAAGAAGAATGTGATGAATGATATGTGATGTATGAGATTGATCATGTTCTTGTAATAGGAATCATGACTTGCATGTCGATGAGTATGACAACCGGCAAGAGCCATAGGAGTTGTCTTTATTTATTGTATGACCTGCGTGTCATTGAACAACGCCATGTAATTACTTCACTTTATTGCTAACCGGTAGCCATAGTAGTAGAAGTAATAAGTTGGTGAGACAACTTCATGGAGACACGATGATGGAGACCATGATGATGGAGATCATGGTGTCATGCCGGTGACGATGATGATCATGGAGCCCCGAAGATGGAGATCAAAAGGAGCAAAATGATATTGGCCATATCATGTCACTTTTTGATTGCATGTGATGTTTATCATGTTTATGCATCTTATTTGCTTAGAACGACGGTAGTAAATAAGATGATCCCTCATTAAAATTTCAAGAAAGTGTTCCCCCTAACTGTGCACCGTTGCGAAAGTTCGTTGTTTCGAAGCACCACGTGATGATCGGGTGTGATAGATTCTTACGTTCACATACAACGGGTGTAAGCCAGATTTACACACGCGAAACACTTAGGTTGACTTGACGAGCCTAGCATGTACAGACATGGCCTCGGAACACAAGAGACTGAAAGGTCGAGCATGAGTCGTATGGTAGATACGATCAACATGAAGATGTTCACCGATGATGACTAGCCGTCTCACGTGATGATCGGACACGGCCTAGTTGACTCGGATCATGTAATCACTTAGATGACTAGAGGGATGTCTATCTGAGTGGGAGTTCATGAGATGAACTTAATTATCCTGAACATAGTCAAAAGATCTTTGCAAATTATGTCGTAAGCTCGCGCTTTAGTTCCACTGTTTAGATATGTTCCTAGAGAAAATATAGTTGAAAGTTGACAGTAGCAATTATGTAGACAGTAGAAAGCTTATGTACTTAATGCACCGCTCAGTGTGCAGAACCCCAAATGTCGTTTGTGGATGTTGTGAACATTAGACATACACGTTTTGATAACTACGTGATAGTTCGGTTAAACGGTTTAGAGTTGACTCACCAAAGACGTTTTCGAAACATCGCGGAACATATGAGATGTTTCGAGGGCTGAAATTGGGATTTCAGGCTCGTGCCCACGTCAAGAGGTATAAGACCTCCGACGATTTTCTTAGCCTGCAAACTAAGGGAGAAAAGCTCAATCATTGAGCTTGTGCTCAGATTGTTTGAGTGCAACAATCACTTGAATCGAGTGGGAGTTGATCTTCCAGATGAGATAGTGATGGTTCTCCAAAGTCATTGGCACCAAGCTGCTAGAGCTTCGTGATGAACTATAACATATCAGGGATAGATATGATGATCCTTGAGGTATTCATGATGTTTGACACCGCGAAAGTAGAAATCAAGAAGGAGCATCAATTGTTGATGGTTGATGAAACCACTAGTTTCAAGAAGGGCAAGGGCAAGAAGGGATACTTCATGAAACGGCAAATCAGCTACTGCTCTAGTGAAGAAACCCAAGGTTGAACCCAAACCCGAGACTAAGTGCTTCTGTAATAAGGGGAACAACCACTGGAGCAGAACTACCCTAGCTACTTGGTAGATGAGAAGGCTGGCAAGGTCGATAGAAGTATATTGGATATACGTTATGTTAATGTGTACTTTACTAGTACTCCTAGTAGCACCAGGGTAATAAGATACCGGTTCGGTTGCTAAGTGTTAGTAACTCGAAATAAAAGAGCTACGGAATAAATGGAGACTAGCTAAAGGTGAGCTGATGATATGTGTTGGAAGTGTTTCCAAGTTTGATGTGATCAAACATCGCACGCTCCCTCTACCATCAAGATTAGTATTAAACCTGAATAATTGTCATTTGGTGTTTGCGTTGAGCATAGACATGATTAGATTATGTCTATCGCAATTGTCACACCCTAGCTAGTTCATGCATTAGAGTGTTGCATCATGTCTATTCTTTCATCAGAAACCTGAAATGGGGATGACAGAACCCCCAGCCCCCTCTGAAACCAACTAGGGTTTACTAAAAACTTTTTCAATGAACCTAAAATGCCCTTCTAAAATGCCCATCATTTTTGTTTTGGTTCAGAACCTCTGCCAAAAGTGATGCACATTTTCCTAGGTCATCTTAGGGTCTTTTAATTAAATCATAAATATTTGAATTTGGGCATTTAAAATTATATAAAATATTTTAATGCTCAAATATCTCCAAACTAAAATGTTTCATGTTGGAAATAATCCAACTATGGACCAGGAGTAGTTTGGTGATTTTAGGAGTTGCCTAAGTATTTTTAATAATTCAACAAAGTTGCAGAGGAATTAAAAAAACATAAAACAGGGAAATAGCAAAAAACTTACCTGGCGCCCAGCACCCGGCCCACCTGCCGGCCCAGCCCAGCGCCGCTCCAGCGAGCTGCTTGCGGGCCAGGCAGGCAGGCAGGTGCCCGACGGCGACCGCAGTGCGCGCCACGCACCTGCTCGCCACCTCGCCGCTCCCCTCGCCCGGTGACATCGTGGATCGGCCTCCCTCGCTCCCCCGAACCCCCCAGACACCCCCTCTCCTCTCCAAGCTCCTCCCCCTCGCGCTCCCCCGCCATGACTGACGCCAACCACCGCGTGCCTTCGTTGTAACCGTGCTCCCCGCCGCCCGTGCGTCCTCTCATCGTGTCCAGGAGCTCCGCCGCTGTCCACTCCATCGAGCAAGCCGAGCCCCGAGCGCTCGCAACGCCCGAGTCCACCGCAACGACCTCGCCTGAACCGCCGTCGCCGGAGATCCCCTTCAACGCTGTCGTCGCTCCAGTCCATCCCCGCCGCACCAAGGGCTTCGTCGCACTCACTGTGAGCTTGGCCATCTTCCCCCCTTTCTTTTCTTGCTCCCGAGCCGTGTAGCACCTCCCGGAGCTCAACCGCACCCACCGCCGTGGAGCTCGTCGCCGACGTGCTCCCGGTCACCCTCCGGCCACCAACTGGTGTCCATCATGCTCACCGCGTCACGTAGCACCTAACTAGCTACTCCCCGCACCTCACCGACCCCTCTAGCGATCAAGTTCGCCTTCGGCCGAACTCCGGTGGCCGCCAAAGTCGTCGCCGGCGCCAACTCCGGCCACCCCGACCCCAACGGACTCCACCAAGAGCTGCGGCTCGTCCTCAGCTCCACTCCGGTGGCCTCCGCGACCCATTTGGTGGCCGGAACGGCCAAAACCACTTCCGCCGCCGCGTCGGGCTCGCCGGCGGCTAAACGCCGGTGCAGCCGACCGTGGTTTGACCACGGGTGGGCCCTGGTTGACTCCCCTGAGTCAATGACAGGTGGGGCCCAGCCCTGTTAATTAAACAGGTTTAGTTTTAATTAAACTTTAAACTAATCTAATCACACTGACACCGCGGGACCCACAGTCAGGTTTGACCTGGACGTCTCCGTTGACCCTGACGTCATCCTGACGCATGGCTGACGCAATAAATTAATTTCTGGATTTATTCTAATATAGAAATTCCAGAATATAGTTTAAACTTCAAAAATTCATAACTTTTAATCTGTAACTCCAAATCAGACAAGTTATATATGAAAAATGATCAGAAAAATCCAATATATCCATCTGTACTATTTTCATGCATGATTAAACAAGTTAACTTGATGTTTAATGCAGAACAAGATAAAACACTTTAAAGGGCCATGTATGAGTTTGAAATTTGAATCTTTGGTTCAAATTGGTTCAAACCCTTCTGGTCTTAGTTGCATTAGCCCAACACACTCATATTGCCATGTTTCATGCATGCATCATATTGTCGCACATTGTTTGGTGATGGTTGTGTATCGGTGTTCTTTGCGGCAGGTTCTGCCTCCGAGGAGTACCGTGATTACCCTAGCGAAGAGCCATATCAGTGCATCGAACCATCAGGCAAGCAACCAACCATTTGATCATATCGATACAATCCCATGTTCTCGCTCCTGCTCTCTTTTACTGCATTAAGACAACGCGTTTCTAACTGCTATGTGTTATGATAGTTGAACCCATTTCCTCTGCATGACCTGTCATTGCCACAGTAACTAGATGAAACCCACTAGCATGTGTAGGAGTTGTTTGAGCCATATGTATGTGTTGTTCCTACCTTGCTATGCCTGCTATGCTTAGAGTCGTGTCAGGTCTGGTTCATCTGGGTGATGGACTAGAGTGAAATGATTATGTCGGTAATGAGAGTGGTGTGGTGAACACGATTTGGTAAAGGTATCGATGAGAGGCCATGTAGGAGTACATGGTGGGTTGTTTCATTGAAGCCGACCTTAAGCACTGAGATCTGTATGTGTGATTTAAGAATCAGCTACTACCATGCATTGGGCCCGAAACCAATGGACCCTCTCGGCTTCTTATTCACCCTAGTTCTCTGTCCAGGAGTTGCAAGTAGTTTCTGGTGTTTGTAGCCTACTGGAGGCCGTGGACAGCGCTGACCGTAGGGGTGGGCTGTGATGCGGTAGGTACGTGGCACGGTGTACCGAATACCCGTTAGGTATCTCGGGAACCCTGTACACATCGTTCGGGGCCTATGGGAAACCTCGGCCGGACTCCCTGCGGATGGAACCTGGATAGGCGATAAACCTGGATTAGAGACTTAGGTGATTAGGTAGGTCGTGGCCGACACCCACGTTGGGCTTCCGCTTGAAGGTTGCCGAGTACATGTCGTGTAAACGACGGTAAGTGGTGAGAGCGTGTATGAAGAAGTACACCCCTGCAGGGTTATCATGATCTATTCGAATAGCCGCGTCCGCGGTAAAGGACTACTTGGTTGCCTATACAGTTCATAGACAAGTAAATGGAAACTACTAAAAGCCTCAAGATAAGTGTGAGTGCCGAGGATGGCTCTTCCGTAGGAAGACGGAGGTGGATCCTCGGTAGTGTATTGAAGTGGTGAGTAGTGGACTCGTGTGCGCAAAACCATTTCAAGTTGGAGTCTCGTAGGATAGCCTAGCCAAGAGTCAAAGCTGGCTTGCTGCAATAACTCCACCAACCCTTCTTGATAATGTGCATGTATGTAGGATCTGATGTAAGTCTTGTTGAGTACCTTTGTACTCATGTTGCTATAATTTACATTCTTACAGAAGACGCTGCAACCCCTTCTGATGGGTTCTTCGTAGACGTTGACATCAATGAGTAGGCTAAGGCCCAGGTGGTGATCCTGAGCTTGTGAAGGACCACGTAGTATAGCTAGGCTTTCCAAGCCTCTTTTATTTTACTAGTTGTCTGTACTCAGACAAGTTACTTCCGCTTCTGGTTTGTATGACTGTATGACTTGAATGCTGGGTCGTGTGACCCGTACTTATGTGTATGTTATGTATGGCTCCTTGAGCCTTAAATAAAGTACTTGTGTCGTAGAGTCATGTTGTGATGCCTTGTTGTATTTGCACATATCGAGCATATTGTGTGTATGATTGAAATGCTTGGTATGTGTGGGATCTGACTATCTAGTTGTTTATCTTTAGTAGCCTCTCTTACCGAGAAATGTCTCCTAGTGTCTCCACTGAGCCATGGTAGCTTGCTACTGCTCCGGAACACTTAGGCTGGCCGGCATGTGTCCTTCTTCGTTCCTGTGTCTGTCCCTTCGGGGAAATGTCACGCATTGAGTACCGGAGGCCTGTTAGCCCGCTACAGCCCGATTTATCGGAGTCTTGCTAGCCCAGTGCTACAGCCCGGACCCACTTACTGATGACCGACACGTTCGATGCTGTGTCATGGATGCCTGTCCCTGTAAGTCTGTGCCACTTTGGGTTTACGACTAGCCATGTCAGCCCGGGCTCCTTATCATATGGATGCTAGCGACACTATCATATACGTGTGCCAAAAGGCGCAAACGGTCCCGGGCAAAGGTAAGACGACACCCGTGGGAATACCGTGCGTGAGGCCGCAAAGTGATATGAGGTGTTACATGCTAGATCTATGTGGCATCGAGTCGGGGTCCTGACAGCGTTGGTATCAGAGCCGGACTGCCTGTAGGTTCTCCAAGCCAAACTGGTCGATGTTGAGTCTAGAAATTCTTTAGTTATATGTAGGGGAATTGTTTGTGGGTTGGAACGTAAGGCTCTTTTTACTCCTTTATCTTATGACATTCTGATCTGAGTCAGTCTATTCTTCCACCGGGGGTTAAGGAATTAGGATCTTTCTCTCTATCAGGTTCACGTGTTACTAATCAGTAGTACCTTATAGGTTTGATGGATACAAGCCTAGTTCAGTTCTACTACCACATTATGTTGCTAGGATGGACTCAGAACTTTGATATGATGATGTTGAGTGTGTATGAAATCCTTTGTCAAATGTCTCAAAATCTCTTTTGAGCATTTACAGCCGTTATGCTGTCGAAATTTTGCTAGAAATTCTAATGCCTTTGCATTATGGTTGTGCTTTCAGATGGCCACTCGCGAACTCAATCAAGTGGTTCGCCTGACTCGATGCCTAGATGTACCCGGCCATACTGCCATGTTGGTCAGGGTAATGACTGAGGCTGGATACCGTTGGTATCCTGAGTATACGGTCGAAGAGCAATTTCGAGACTTTAATCAAAGCCAGTATCTCTGCACTGTCAGGATATTTCCATCTTATCCTGGATCCACCGAGCCCCTTCACTGCTCCTATGGACTCGGGGTTACTATTGAGATGGCTGTGCAGGATGCCGCCTACTCTATGATGACCATCATGCGAGTCAGGACTGGCCTATTTCGGGACTCTGATTTTTGGTATATGCCAGCATCACTTCCGGGAGCACAAGGGTATCTCCAGGCTATCTATGCTGACCCCACTCAGGAGGATTCACGGACTCGCACCACTGCTGAGATGCTCGAGGATAAGGACCGTGAAAATCGGGCCTTGAGGCTAGAGCTTTTCAATACCCGTGCTGACCATTGGGCCACTTTGACTCGGTTTGCACCGGCTGTGCAAGCTGGATATTCGGATATGCGCGATCTCTATCCTGTGAGATCTGCTCTGCCAGACGTGATGGGTTGGCGTGATGTAGGAGGCATCACCCCACCTCGCGGTCCCCGCAGGCCACCGTCTGTTGGTCCAAGACCTCATCCTAGCCCCTATGGTCCACAAGCTCCGCGAGATCGTCTGTTTCCGGATGATCATGTTGAGCTTCCAGGCTATGGAGGTGACTTCTACGAGGACTACTACGGATCGGTCTGAGTTAGTGGTAGTATCACTAGTTCGTACTAGCTGTGTCGTCTATCGTCCTGCGTGACTCGTGGGATATGACCTAGTTTGTACCGCCTTCCGGAGGTGTAGAAAAATAATGTATAGGAGCTTGGGATGCCTCCGATGAGATGTAATCCTCTTTTCACCGTAATAGTACCTTGTTTGGTCTTGTACTAAACCTTGTATGGTGTGTATGACGATGGAATAAAAGAAGCAGTTTCTGTATCTACCATGTCATACGGATGATCATCTTGCATTCCGAGTTATTCCTTACATTCTGTATCCTATGTCGGAATCTTATCATTCTGACTAAATCATTGTCTTGTTTACCTAGGATGGTCAACACGCGCAATAACCCTGCTCCTCAAGAGCAGGCCGAAGGCAGTGAAGTCAGGAATGCAAATCTGCCTCATCCTCCTTCCCTAGCCGAGGTTATGCTGGAAGCCGAGAGAAACAAGCGGGAGACCAACCGTTTGTTGGAGCGTATTGAACAGAACACAGCACACCATCAGAGAAATAACTTGGTGTCACTCAGTGATTTCATCAAGTTACATCCACCCACGTTCCACCACTCCGTCGAGCCTCTCGACGCTGATGACTGGCTTCGCAGTATTTCTCACAAACTGCGTTCCGCGCTAGTAGCTGAGGCTGACAAGGTCACCTTTGCTGCATATCATCTTGAAGGCCCCGCCAGTCTATGGTGGGAGAATTATGGAGCTATGCGCCCAGCGGGCCATGTCACTACTTGGGCTGAATTCAGCGAGGCTTTCCGTGAACATCACATTCCGGAGGGTCTCATGGACCGTAAACGTGAGGAATTTTGCAGTTTCACTCAAGGCCGACTCTCTGTGGATGCTTACAGCAGGGAGTTCGGTAACCTCGCACGATATGCAACTGAGGAAGTTTCTACTGATGCCAAGAAGCAAGCAAGGTTCCGTAAGGGACTTAGTCCTGAGCTTCGCCGCGACCTCCGTCTGCATGAGTGCACATCTTTTCAGAAGCTTGTTAACAAGGCCATCAGTGCTGAGACTGGTCAGACTGATTATGACGCAACACGCAAGCATGGCCGTGACGTGGGTTCCTCATCCGGTGCTGGTCCTCAGAAGCGCCGCGTGTGGGTGCCTAACACTGCCCTGCCACCCAGGTTCACACCGAGGCCATCCTTCCAGGCGCCTCGCCCCGTTCAACAGTTTGCACCAGCCAAGCCCTATGGTGGTCCAACCAACAATGCTCCTCCACGCACCAGTTCCGTGACTTGCTTTAAGTGTGGGGAATCTGGCCACTATATGCGCGAGTGTCCCCAGACCAACCCCAACCAATCTGCTAAAGCTGTTGGCCGTGGCAAGCCGACAGGGAAAGTGTTCCACGCCAAGCCGGCCACCGCTGCACGTGGCCATGTCAACTGTATCTCTGCCGAAGAAGCTCAAGAGGATCCCAACGTCGTTCTCGGTACGCTCCTTGTTAATTGCCACCCGGCATCTGTTCTTTTCGATACAGGAGCATCTCATTCATTTATATCCGAGAGCTATGCTCGTCTGCATAACACCACATTCTGTGAGATGCCCACCTCTATGGTAATTCAAACTCCGGGATCCAAATGGCAAACCTCCAGGGTAAGTCATGGAAATGAAATCCAAGTCGACAGACTTGTTTTCCTTGCATCTTTGATAGCTCTCAAATCTTCAGATATTAATATCATCTTGGGTATGGACTGGATGTCAGCCCATCATGCCAAAATTGATTGCTTCTCTAGGACTGTTCAACTCACCCATCCTTCGGGGAAGATAGTCAATGTCTTGACCCGAATAGCCAAGCGACAGTTATATTCTCTTAACGCCAGCCCTTTGCCAGACCTTGAGGACGTTCCGGTAGTCCGTGACTTCCCGGATGTCTTCCCAGAGGAATTGCCAGGTGTTCCACCTGACAGGGATGTTGAGTTCGTAATAGACCTCATTCCAGGAACCGTCCCGATTGCTAGAAGACCCTATAAGATGGCACCACTAGAACTAGCCGAGCTTAAGAAACAACTCGATGAGTCCTTGAAAAAGGGTTTCATCCGACCTAGTTCATCTCCGTGGGCTTGCCCCGTCCTCTTCGTCAAGAAGAAGGATGGTACGGACCGGATGGTTGTAGATTATCGACCTGTCAATTTGGTCACAATCAAGAACAAATATCCGCTCCCCAGGATCAACGACCTGTATGATCAGCTCGCTGGATCCTCAGTCTTCTCCAAAATGGATTTGAGGTTGGGCTACCATCAAATCAAAATCAGGAACGGGGACATTCCTAAAACGGCCTTTGTTACTCGTTATGGCCAATACGAGTACACCGTCATGTCCTTCGGTTTAACCAACGCTCCAGCCACCTTTTCTCGGTTAATGAACTCAATCTTCATGGAGTATTTGGATAAATTCGTCGTGGTTTACCTCGATGATATACTCATCTACTCCAAGAACGAGGAAGAACATGCCGAACATCTAAGGCTAGTGTTGAAGAAACTTCGAGAGCATCGTCTTTATGCCAAATTTTCTAAATGTGAATTTTGGTTGTCAGAAGTGACCTATCTGGGTCATGTAATATCTGGTAAAGGTATTGCTGTTAACCCTGAGCGAGTTCAAGCCGTCCTTAATTGGACTCCACCTGAATCGGTCAAGCAAGTTCGGAGTTTTCTGGGCTTAGCGAGCTATTGCCGTCGCTTTGTCGAAAATTTCTCCAAAGTTGCGAAACCTCTAACCGAACTCCTCAAGAAAGATAAAAAGTTCGAGTGGACTCCACAATGTGAGCACAGCTTTCAGGAACTGAAAAGACGCCTGACTTCTGCTCCCGTACTGGTACCGCCAGACTTCTCTAAGGACTTTGTTATCTACTGCGACGCCTCGCGACAAGGACTAGGTTGCATTCTCATGCAAGATCGACATGTAATTGCTTACGCTTCACGGCAATTGCACCCACATGAGGAGAATTATCCTACTCATGATCTAGAGCTTGCAGCTGTAGTCTATGCACTTAAAACCTGGCGACATTACCTCCTCGGTAATCGTTGCGAAATATTCACTGATCACCAAAGTCTGAAGTACATCTTCACCCAACCGGATTTGAATCTCAGGCAAAGACGATGGGTCGAGTTGATCACAGATTTCGACTTAGGAATAACTTACACCCCAGGGAAAGCCAACGTCATGGCTGATGCGCTAAGTCGTAAATCTTATTGTAACAACCTGATGTTACAACAAAGTCAACCACTTCTCCATGAGGAATTTCGGAAACTTAATCTCCACATTGTTCCTCAAGGATTCCTTTCCACCATGGTGGCGAAACCTACCCTTACGGATCAGATCATCAAAGCACAGAAGGTAGATCCGGGAATTTCCCGCATCAAGAGAAACATCAAGAAAGGAGTTGCGAATTGTTTCTCCATTGATGATCAAGGGGTCGTATACTTCGGGAATCGACTAGTGGTTCCCAAGGTGCGAAACCTGAGGCGATTGATCCTTAAGGAAGCTCATGAATCTCCTCTCACTATTCATCCCGGTAGCACTAAGATGTATCAGGACCTACGCCAGAGGTTCTGGTGGACTAGGATGAAGAGAGAAATTGCTCAGTATATTGCTAATTGCAACGTCTGCCGTCGTGTAAAAGCAGAGCATCAACGGCCTGCTGGCACCCTTCAACCCCTAGCTATTCCTGAATGGAAATGGGATAAAATTGGTATGGACTTCATTACCGGTTTTCCCAGAACCAAGAGAGGGAATAATGCTATCTTCGTCGTTGTCGATCGTCTTTCCAAAGTAGCCCATTTCTTACCTGTTCGTGAGAGTATAACCGCTAGTCAATTGGCAGACTTATACATCTCCCGAATAGTGTCTCTCCATGGTGTTCCTTTGGAAATTAACTCGGATCGAGGAAGTCTTTTCACCTCTCGATTTTGGGAAAGTTTCCAAAATGCTATGGGAACCCGCCTTTCTTTTAGCACCGCTTTCCACCCTCAATCAAGTGGTCAAGTGGAACGCGTCAACCAGATTCTAGAAGACATGCTTCGAGCCTCTGTTATCTCATTCGGAATGGATTGGGAGAAGTGCCTTCCATTTGCCGAATTCGCTTATAACAACAGCTATCAATCTAGCTTGGGTAAAGCCCCTTTTGAAGTTCTCTATGGACGACGGTGTCGAACACCCCTTAATTGGTCAGAAACCGGGGAAAGACAATTCTTTGGCCCGGATATGATCCAGGAAGCAGAAGAGCAAGTTCGCATCGTTCGTGAAAAGTTGAAAACAGCCCAATCTCGTCAAAAGAGTCAATATGACCGAAAACATAAGGCTATGACTTTCGAGGTTGACGAGAAGGCTTACCTTCGGGTTACTCCTCTGAAGGGAACCCATCATTTCGGTATCAAAGGCAAATTGGCTCCCCGTTACATTGGACCTTTTCGTATTCTCGCTAAACGAGGAGAAGTTGCCTACCAGTTGGAACTACCTCCGCATCTCTCCAGAGTCCACGATGTCTTCCACGTTTCTCAACTCAGGCGTTGCTTCTCGGATCCTATCCGTGGAGTGGACCACGAAACGCTTGATCTCCAAGATAATCTCACGTATCGAGAGTACTCCATCCATATCATCCATATCCTCGATCAGCCCGAGCGTACCACTCGACGTCACAATATCAAGTTTCTCAAAGTTCAATGGTCGCACCATTCTGAGGATGAAGCAACTTGGGAAAGGGAGGATCGTCTTCGACTCGAGTATCCCGCCTTCTTTCCGGAGGAACCCAAATCTCGGGACGAGATTCTTTTGAGTGGGGGTGAGTTGTCACACCCTAGCTAGTTCATGCATTAGAGTGTTGCATCATGTCTATTCTTTCATCAGAAACCTGAAATGGGGATGATAGAACCCCCAGCCCCCTCTGAAACCAACTAGGGTTTACTAAAAACTTTTTCAATGAACCTGAAATGCCCATCATTTTTGTCTTGGTTCAGAACCTCTGCCAAAAGTGATGCACATTTTCCTAGGTCATCTTAGGGTCTTTGAATTAAATCATAAATATTTGAATTTGGGCATTTAAAATTATATAAAATATTTTAATGCTCAAATATCTCCAAACTAAAATGTTTCATGTTGGAAATAATCCAACTATGGACCAGGAGTAGTTTGGTGATTTTAGGAGTTGCCTAAGTATTTTTAATAATTCAACAAAGTGAACCGTGAACTCCACGTCGAGCCGTGAACCCCCAGGACACCTCCATTCTCCCCCAACTCCTCTCTCTCGCGTTCCCCCGCCATGGCCGCCGCCATCGCGCCCCACCCCCTCGCCGTAGCCACGCCCTCCGTCAACCCCACGCCGTGCCGCCGTGGTCCAGGAGCTCCGCCACCCTCCTCTCCTTCGAGCAAGCCGAGCCCCGAGCGCTCGCAAGGCCCGAGTCCACCGCATAGACCTCAACCGAACCGCCATTGCCGGAGATCCCCTTCAACGCCGTCGTCGCTCCGGCCCGTCCCCGGCCGCACCAAGTGTTTCGTCGAACTCCCCGTGAGCTTAACCATCTTCCCCTCCCTTCTTTTCTTGCTCCCGAGCTGTGTAATGACCTCCCGGAGCTCAACCGCACCCACAGCCGCGGAGCTCGTCGCCGACGTGCTCCGGTCACCCTCCGGCCACAAACTTGTGTCCATCATGCTCACCACGTCACGTAGCACCTAACCAGCTACTCCCCGCACCTCACCGACCCCTCTAGCATCAAGTTCGCCTTCGGCCGAACTCCGGTGGCCGCCAAAGTCGCCGCCGGCGCCAACTCCGGCCACCCCGACCCCAACGGACTCCACCAAGAGCTGCGGCACGTCCTCAGCTCCACTCCGATGGCTCGCGACTCGTTTGTTGCCGGAAGGCAAAACCATTTCCGCCGCCGCGTCGGGCTCGCCGGCGGCTAAACGCCGGTGTAGCCGACGTTGACTTCGACCACGGTGGGCCCTGGTTGACTCCGATGAGTCAATGACAGGTGGGGCCCAGCCCTGTTAACTAAATAGGTTTAGTTTTAATTAAACTTTAAACTAAGCTAATTACCCTGACACCCTGGACCCATAGTCAGGTTTGACCTGGACGTCTCCGTTGACCCTGACATCATTCTGACGCATGGCTGACGCAATAAAATAATTTCTGGATTTATTCTAATATAGAAAATTCCAGAATATAGTTTAAACTTCAAAAATTCATAACTTTTAATCTGTAACTCCAAATCAGACAAGTTATATATGAAACATGATCAGAAAAATCCAATCTATCCATCTGTACTATTTTCATGCATGATTAAACAAGTTAACTTGATGTTTAATGCAGAACAAGATAAAACACTTTAAAGGGCCATGTATGAGTTTGAAATTTGAATCTTTGGTTCAAATTGGTTCAAACCCTTTTGGTCTTAGTTGCATTAGCCCAACACACTCATATTGCCATGTTTCATGCATGCATCATATTGTCGCCCATTGTTTGGTGATGGTTGTGTATCGGTGTTCTTTGCAGCAGGTTCTGCCTCCGAGGAGTACCGTGATTACCCTAGCGAAGAGCCATATCAGTGCATCGAACCATCAGGCAAGCAACCAACCATTTGATCATATCGATACAATCCCATGTTCTCGCTCCTGCTCTCTTTTACTGCATTAAGACAACGCGTTTCAAACTGCTGTGTGTTACGATAGTTGAACCCATTTCCTCTGCATGACCTGTCATTGCCACAGTAACTAGATGAAACCCACTAGCATGTGTAGGAGTTGTTTGAGCCATATGTATGTGTTGTTCCTACCTTGCTATGCCTGCTATGCTTAGAGTCATGTCAGGTCTGGTTCATCTGGGTGATGGGCTAGAGTGAAATGATTATGTCGGTAATGAGAGTGGTGTGGTGAACACGATTTGGTAAAGGTATCGATGAGAGGCCATGTAGGAGTACATGGTGGGTTGTTTCATTGAAGCCGACCTTAAGCACTGAGATCTGTATGTGTGATTTAAGAATCTGCTACTACCATACATTGGGCCCGAAACCAATGGACCCTCTCGGCTTCTTATTCACTCTAGTTCTCTGTCTAGGAGTTGCAAGTAGTTTCTAGTGTTTGTAGCCTACTGGAGGCCGTGGACAGCGCTGACCGTAGGGGTGGGCTGTGATGCGGTAGGTACGTGGCACGGTGTACCGAATACCCGTTAGGTATCTCGGGAACCCTGTACACATCGTTCGGGGCCATATGGGAAACCTCGGCCGGACTCCCTGCGGATGGAACCTGGATAGGCGATAAACCTGGATTAGAGACTTAGGTGATTAGGTAGGTCGTGGCCGACACCCATGTTGGGCTTCCGCTTGAAGGTTGCCGAGTACATGTCATGTAAACGACGGTAAGTGGTGAGAGCGTGTATGAAGAAGTACACCCCTGCAGGGTTATCATGATCTATTCGAATAGCCACGTCTGCGGTAAAGGACTACTTGGTTGCCTATACAGTTCATAGACAAGTAAATGGAAACTACTAAAAGCCTCAAGATAAGTGTGAGTGCCGAGGATGGCTCTTCCGTGGGAAGACGGAGGTGGATCCTCGGTAGTGTATTGAAGTGGTGAGTAGTGGACTCGTGTGCGCAAAACCATTTCAAGTTGGAGTCTCGTAGGATAGCCTAGCCAAGAGTCAAAGCTGGCTTGCTGCAATAACTCAACCAACCCTTCTTGATAATGTGCATGTATGTAGGATCTGATGTAAGTCTTGCTGAGTACCTTTGTACTCATGTTGCTATAATTTACATTTTTACAGAAGACGCTGCAACCCCTTCTGATGGGTTCTTCGTAGACGTTGACATCAATGAGTAGGCTAAGGCCCAGGTGGTGATCCTGAGCTTGTGAAGGACCACGTAGTATAGCTAGGCTTTCCAAGCCTCTTTTATTTTACTAATTGTCTGTACTCAGACAAGTTACTTCTGTTGCTGGTTTGTATGACTGTATGACTTGAATGCTGGGTCGTGTGACCCGTACTTATGTGTATGTTATGTATGGCTCCTTGAGCCTTAAATAAAGTACTTGTGTCGTAGAGTCATGTTGTGATGCCTTGTTGTATTTGCACATATCGAGCATATTGTGTGTATGATTGAATGCTTGGTATGTGTGGGATCTGACTATCTAGTTGTTTATCTTTAGTAGCCTCTCTTACTGGGAAATGTCTCCTAGTGTCTCCACTGAGCCATGGTAGCTTGCTACTGCTCCGGAACACTTAGGCTGGCCGGCATGTGTCCTTCTTCATTCCTGTGTCTGTCCCTTCGTGGAAATGTCACGCATTGAGTACCGGAGGCCTGTTAGCCCGCTACAGCCCGGTTTACCGGAGTCCTGCTAGCCCAGTGCTACAGCCCGGACCCACTTGCTAATGACCGACACGTTCGATGGTGGGTCATGGATGCCTGTCCCTGTAAGTCTGTGCCACTTTGGGTTTACGACTAGCCATGTCAGCCCAGGCTCCTTATCATATGGATGCTAGCGACACTATCATATACGTGTGCCAAAAGGCGCAAATGGTCCCGGGCAAAAGTAAGACGACACCCGTGGGAATACCGTGCGTGAGGCCGCAAAGTGATATGAGGTGTTACATGCTAGATCTATGTGGCATCGAGTCGGGGTCCTGACAGTAATACGGTTATTCATTTAAGGAGAATAATGGTTACTCTATTTATTTGAATAATACATGCACTTAAAGGAGTGGTTTATTGAATCTCGATCGTAGTGATACACATTTTCATGCCAAAAGATATAAGATAGTAATGATAGTACCACTTACTTGTGGCACTGCCATGTAAGTCATATTGGTATAAATCGCATGAAGAAGCTCCATGTTGATGGATCTTTGGACTCACTTGTTTTGAAAAGTTTGATACATGCAAACCATGTCTGTTGGTGTATACGCATGAAGAAACTCCATGCAGATGGATCGTTTGGACTCACTTGATTTTGAATCACTTGAGATATGCAAATCATACCACATGGGCAAGATGACTGAAAGCCTCGTTTTCAGTAAGATGAAACAAGATAGCAACTTGTTGGAAGTAACACATTTTGATGTGTGCAGTCCAATGAGTGCTGAGGCACGCAGTGGATATCGTTATGTTCTTACTTCACGGATGATTTGAGTAGATACTGAGTATATTTACTTGATGAAACACAAGTCTGAATTATTGAATGGTTCAAGTAATTTTAGAGTGAAGTTGAAGATCATCGTGACAAGAGGATAAAATGTCCATGATATGATCATAGAGATGAGTATCTGAGTTATGAGCTTTCGCACACAATTAAGACATTGTGGAAATTGTTTCACAATTAATACCGCCTGGAACACCATAGTGTGATGGTGTGTCCGAACATCATAGTTGCACCCTATTGGATATGGTGCGTACCATGATGTCTCTTATCAAATTACCAATATCATTCATGGGTTAGGCATTAGAGACAACTGCACTCACTTTAATAGGGCACCACATAATTCCGTTGAGATGGCATCGTTTATATTATGGTTTGGAGAAACCTAAGTTGTCGTTTCTTAAAAGTTTGGGGCTGCGACACTTATGTGAAAAAGTTTCAGGTTGATAAGCTCGAACCCAAAGCGGATAAAATGCATCTTCATAGGACACCCAAAATAGTTGGGTATACCTCCTAATTCAGATCCGAAAGCAATAGGGATTGTTTCTTGAATCGGGTCCTTTCTGGAGGAAAGGTTTCTCTCGAAAGAATTGAGTGGGAGGATGGTGGAGACTTGATGAGGTTATTGAACTGTCACTTCAACAAGTGTGTAGCAGGGCACAGGAAGTTGTTCCTGCGGAACCTACACCAATTGAAGTGGAAGCTTATGATAGTGATCATGAAGCTTCGGATCAATTCACTACCGAACCTCGTAGGACGACAAGGACGCGTACTGCTTCGGAGTGGTACAGTGATCCTGTCTTGAAGGTCATGTTGCTAGACAACAATGAACCTACGAGCTATGGAGAAGCGATGGTGGGCCCATATTCCGACAAATGGTTTGAAGCCATGAAATCCGAGATAGGATCCATGTATCATAACAAAGCATGGACTTTGGTGGACTTGCCCGATGATCGGCAAGCCATTGAGATAAATGGATCTTTAAGAAGAAGACGGACGTGGACGGTAATGTCACCGTCTATGAAGCTTGACTTGTGGCGAAGAGTTTTTCACAAGTTCAAGGAGTTGACTACGATGAGGTTTTCTCATCCGTAGCGATGCTTAAGTCCGTCAAAATCATGTTAGCATTAGCTGCATTTATGAAATCTGGCAGATGGATGTCAAAACGAGTTTCCTTACCAGTTTTCGTAAGGAAAGGTTATATGTGATACAATCAGAAAGGTTTTGTCGATCCTAAGGATGCTAAAAGGTATGCTAGCTCCAGCGATCCTTCCATGGACTGGAGTAAGCATCTTGGAGTTGGAATATGCACTTTGATAAGATGATCAAAGATTTTGGGTTTATACAAAGTTTATGAGAAACTTGTATTTCCAAAGAAGTGAGTGGGAGCACTATAGAATTTCTGATGTGTATATGATCAGAAATGATGTAGAATTTCTGGAATGCATATAGGGTTATTTGAAAAGTGTTTTTCAAGTGAAAACCTAGATTAAGCTACTTGAACATTGAGCATCAAGATCTATAGGGATAGATCAAAAAATGCTTAATGATACTTTCAAATGAGCATATACCTTGACATGATCTTGAAGGTGTTCATGATGGATCAGTCAAAGAAGGAGTTCTTGCCTGAGATGTAAGGTATGAAGTTAAGACTTAAAGCTCGACCACGGCAGAAAAGAGAGAAAGGACGAAGGTTGTCCCCTATGCTTTAGACGTAGGCTCTACAGTATGCTATGTTGTGTACCGCACCTGATGTGTGCCTTGCTACATATCTGGCAAGAGGGTACAAAGGTGATCAAGGAGTGGATCACCAGATAGCGGTCAAAAATTATCCTTAGAGGAATAAGGATATGTTTCTCGATTATGGAGGTGATAAAGAGTTCGACGTAAAGCGTTACGTTGATGCAAGCTTTAACACCTATCCGAATGACTCTGAGTAGCAAACAGGATATGTATAGTGGAGCAACCATTTGGAATAGCTTCAAGTGGAGTGTGGAAGCAGCATTTACAATATGACCTAGAATTTGCAAAGTACATACGGATCTGAATGTTGCAGACCCGTTGACTAAAACCTCTCTTACAAGCAAAACATGATCAAACCCCAGAACTCATTGAGTCTTAATCACATTATGATGTGAACTAGTTTAGTGACACTAGTAAACTCTTTGGATGTTGGTCACATGGTGATGTGACATGTGAGTGTTAATCACATGGCGATGTGAACTAGATTATTGACTCTAGTGCAAGTGGGAGACTGTTGGAAATATGCCCTAGAGGCAATAATAAATTAGTTATTATTATTATATTTCCTTGTTCATGATAATCGTTTATTATCCATGCTATAATTGTATTGATAGGAAACTCAGATACATGTGTGGGTACATAGAAAACACCATGTCCCTAGTAAGCCTCTAGTTGACTAGCTCGTTGATCAACAGATGGTTACGGTTTCCTGACCATGGACATTGGATGTCGTTGATAACGGGATCACATCATTCTAATGATGTGATGGACAAGACCCAATCCTAAGCCTAGCACAAAGATCGTAGTTCGTATGCTAAAGCTTTTCTAATGTCAAGTATCATTTCCTTAGACCATGAGATTGTGCAACTCCCGGATACCGTAGGAATGCTTTGGGTGTACCAAATGTCACAACGTAACTGGGTGCCTATAAAGGTGCACTACAGGTATCTCCGAAAGTGTCTGTTGGGTTGGCACGAATCGAGACTGGGATTTGTCACTCCGTGTAAACGGAGAGGTATCTCTGGGCCCACTCGGTAGGACATCATCATAATGTGCACAATGTGACCAAGGGGTTGATCACGGGATGATGTGTTACGGAACGAGTAAAGAGACTTGCCAGTAACGATATTGAACAAGGTATCGGTATATCGAAGATCGAATCTCGGGCAAGTACAATACCGCTAGACAAAGGGAATTGTATACGGGATTGATTGAGTCCTTGACATCGTGGTTCATCCGATGAGATCATCGTGGAACATGTGGGAGCCAAGATGGGTATCCAGATCCCGCTGTTGGTTATTGACCGGAGAACGTCTCGGTCATGTCTGCATGGTTCCCGAACCCGTAGGGTCTACACACTTAAGGTTCGATGACGCTAGGGTTATAAAGGAAGTTTGTATGTGGTTATCGAATGTTGTTCGGAGTCCCAAATGAGATCCCGGACGTCACGAGGAGTTCCGGAATGGTCCGGAGGTAAAGATTTATATATGGGAAGTCTTGTTTTGGTCGCCGGAAAAGTTTCGCGCATTATCGGTATTGTACCGGGAGTGCCGAAAGGGGTCCGGGGGTCCACCTGCCCCGGGGGGGCCACATGGGCTGTAGGGGTGTGCGCCTTGGCCTATATGGGCCAAGGGAACCAGCCCCAAGAGGCCCATGCTCCAAGAGATAAGGGAAAGGGAGAATCCTAAAGGGGGAAGGCACCTCCTAGGTGCCTTGGGGAGGATGGACTCCTCCCTAGCCGCACCCTTCCTTGGAGGAAGGGCCAAGGCTGCGCCCCCCCCCTCTCCCTTTCCCCTATATATAGTGGAGGGGAGGGAGGGCAGCTGCACCTGAAGCCCTGGCGCCTCCCTCCCTCCCATGACACCTCCTCCTCTTCCGCAGGTGCTTGGCGAAGCCCTGCAGGATTGCCACGCTCCTCCATCACCACCACTCCATTGTGCTGCTGCTGGATGGAGTCTTCCTCAATCTCTCCCTCTCTCCTTTCTAGATCAAGGCATGGGAGACGTCACCGGGTTGTACGTGTGTTGAACGCGGAGGTGCCGTCCGTTCGGCACTAGGATCTCCGGTGATTTCGATCACGACGAGTACGACTCCTTCAACCCCGTTCTCTTGAACGCTTCCGCTTAGTGATCTACAAGGGTATGTAGATGCACTCTCCTTCCCCTTGTTGCTGGTTTCTCCATAGATAGATCTTGGTGACACGTAGGAAAATTTTGCATTTCTGCTACGTTCCCCAACACTATATGTTGTTATGAATTACGAAAACCACCTAGGGATAGTTGCAGTTTCAACCGCCTCCGCGCTCCGAGACGTAGGGCTGTTACTTCCTCCGAGAAGGGCCTGAACTCGTAAATCTCTTGCGTATACAACTACATAGCTAGGATCTTGCCTGTCCATACCTACCCCCCTATTCTACTGTCAGGCTTAGAACCACGACAGTTGGCGCCCACCGTGGGGCAGGTGTCTTAGCGACTTATTGGAGAAGTTGCGATTGTTCCGATCACCTTCATCATGGTTTCTAACGGAGTTTTGGTCGAGGGCCGCGAGATCCGTCTCGGCGCGTTCACGTTCATCGCTGACGACTCCGCTTGGCTTCAGGAGGCTCCACTCGACATCGACGCGCTCCCAGTTTGCGGGGCGACACACTTTCATGTGTGTGTCTGCGGCGTCCTCCTGCGGCAACTGTCGGCCCCGTATCGATCGACCCCTGTCTCGTCCTCCCTCCCTGTCTCCCGCCAGCACAAGCGCTCTGGTCGGTCGAGGCTTCAGCGGTGGGTGAGGCACGTGGTGGCCCGCTAGTCGGCCACCCCCCAAGTCGCGGCGATCGAGCCCGACGAATCTCTCTACGGCATGTTCGACCTGTCGACTGGCTCCGTAGAGACTGCATCCAAGTGTGACAGTAGTGATCTAGCGGTGAAGGTCCTGATGGTCAATGGACCGCGCAGTCCTCCCGGCTTCCCTCGCGCCGACGGAGGCAACCGCGGAGGCGACCCAGCGCAGGTCCACGAAGAGTATCAACCCGAGCCACTCACTTCCCTGCAAAGGGAAGATCTTCGCCGCCGGAACATGGATGCGCTGCATACTCCTATCGTTGGAGAAACCCCCGAGGCTCGTGCCTTGGAGGACGCGCATTTGGCCAACTTGGCTGAGCACACTCGACTGGCGAACCTCCAGCGAGCACTCGACGAGCGCTCGCGGCAACAAGTTCCAGACTCCAGTCGACGTCAACTCTTTCCACAACCGACTCAGGTATATCGAACTCCGATTCAGAATCTCGCAGCTGCAGCCCATATAGCAGAGTCAATTCAGCCCTCCCAGTCGGAGGCTGGCAGAGGCCTGTTACAGATCATAGATTTGCTCCGGGCAGCAGGAGATCAGAATTCAGCTGTATCGCAGTCGCGAAACAGGATTCACAGCAGATCCGTCGCTGCGAATACAGTCCAGTCGGCCCATAGCCCGAGATCGCCCCCGAGGCGTGAGGGACGTGGAGGTCGGCGTGATCAGTATGATGACCGATTTGATCGCGATGATCGACGTCGAGTGCCCACTCATCCCCCAAGGGGTGGGTCGTACGCTCCTCGACAGCAAGATGACAGACGTCAGCACAGTGTTGGGCGAAGGGTTCTAGTCGACCCCAGAGAACCAGGCTTTGACACAAGATCCATTATCGTGCAAGGTTTGGTCGACCGGAACAGAGCTCACCGAGAAGGCCATGACAGAGATGTGCCCACCAGCAGCAGAGTTCACGTCTCAGGACCAGAGTGTTTTAGAAGAGCCATCAGGGCCGCGGTGATTCCTCCCAACTTCAGGTTGGCGACTAGAGTCAGCAAGTTCACCGGCGAGTCCAAGCCCGATACTTGGCTTGAAGACTACCGAGTGGCTGTTCAGATTGGTGGCGGCAATGATGAGGTGGCCATGAAACACCTACCTCTTATGTTGGAGGGCTCGGCCAGAGCATGGCTGAATCAGTTGGCACCTAGCAGCATTTACACTTGGGAAGATCTTGCCCGAGTGTTTGTCAGAACATTTGAAGGAACTTGCAAGCGACTAGCAGGGTTAACAGAGCTGCAGGTTTGTGTGCAAAAGTCGAATGAGACTCTGAGGGATTACATCCAGAGGTGGATCACATTGCATCACACGGTGGAGAATGTATCTAATCACCAGGCAGTTTGTGCCTTCAAGGAAGGCGTTAAGAACAGAGAGCTAAGTTTGAAATTCGGTCAGACCGGAGACATGACTCTGAGTCGAATGATGGAGATTGCCACCAAATATGCCAATGGTGAAGAAGAGGATCGGCTCCGGAGTGGCAAGTACAAGCCGACCGCTCATGAAACCGGGGGAGGAAACTCCAGTCGGAAGCAGAAACGAAAAGCCGAGCCAGCTGCTCCTGGAGAAGCCTTGGCCGTGACTCAAGGAAAGTTCAAAGGAAAGCCTAAAGGGTCTTGGAACCCTAAGAAGGTGAAGGACAAGGAAGGAAATGACGTGATGGATTTGCCGTGCCACATCCACACGAAGAAAGATGAGGAGGGTAACTTCATTTACCCGAAACATACCACTCGGCAGTGTCGGCTCTTGATCCAACAATTTTAGGGGAAACAGCCCAAAGATAAGGAAAAGGAGTCGGACAAAGTTGAGGACAAAGAGGACAGTGATGAAGGATACCCCCATGTCAATCCCACTCTGATGATTTTTGCTGATGTTGAAAGCAAAAGTTGATTGAAAGTTATCAACTGTGAGGTGAATATGATTGCTCCGGTGACACCCAGTTATCTGAAATGGTCTCAGACCGCCATCACATTTGACCAGTCTGATCATCTGACACACATAGCCACCCCTGGGAGGCAAGCTTTAGTGGTCGACCCAGTCGTCGAAGGCACTCGACTGACTAAATTTCTGATGGATGGTGGCAGCGGCCTGAATATACTGTATGCGGAGACACTAAAAGGGATGGGCATTCCGATGCCCAGACTCGGTACCAGCAACATGAGTTTCCATGGAGTCATTCCTGGGGAAAAGGCTGAGTCACTCGGCCAGATTGCTCTTGATGTGGTTTTCGGCGATTCAAAGCATTTCCGCAAAAAAAGTTGACATTTGAAGTTGTGGATTTCCAGAGTGCTTATCACGCCATTTTAGGCAGGCCAGCTTATGCACGATTCATGGCTCGACCATGTTACGTGTACCTCAAATTGAAGTTGCCTGGTCCCAAGGGTGTGATCACCATTACTGGCAATCAGAAAAAGGCAGAAGAGTGCTTTCAGAAGGGCTCAAAGATCGTCGATGCTCAGATAACAGTGGTGGAGCTGCAGGAATACCAGAAAACTGTAGATCCGAGTGATTTATTGCGGGCCAAGAAGCCCGCCACAGAGTCAGCGTTCGAGTCGTCCGGTGAGGCGAAGCCCATTCACATTCACCCGACCGACCCCAGTGCTACTCCTACTCATATCTCCACAACACTCGACTCTAAATAGGAAGAAGCGCTCATCCAGTTCCTCTGTGAGAACTGGAACATCTTTGCATGGAAGCCTGCTGACATGCCGGGTGTTCCCATGGGGCTGGCTGAGCATCATCTACGAGTCGACTCAAAAGTGAAACCTGTCAAAGAACATCTTCGATGGTCCGCCGTCCAGAAGAGAAAGGACATTGGCGAGGAGGTGGCTCGGCTCCTGGCAGCAGAGTTTATCCGAGAGATTTGCCACTCCGAGTGGCTCCCCAATGTTGTCATGGTCCCCAAGAAGGACACGTCACTTCGCATGTGCATTGATTTCAAACATATCAATCGGGCCTGCCCGAAAGATCATTTTCCTCACCCCCACATCGACCAAATAGTTGACTCGACTGCGGGATGTGAGCGCCTATCTTTTTAGACGCCTATTTCGGTTACCATCAGATCCGTCTGTATGGACCCGGTGAGATCAAAACAGCTGTCATCACTCCATTCGGGTGCTTCTGCTATGTCACCATGCCATTCGGCCTCAATAATGCCGGAGCCACGTTCCTAAGGATGATTCAGAAGTGTTTACTCACTCAAATCAGTCGGAATGTGGAAGCATACATGGATGATATTGTGGTCAAATCACGGAAGGGTTCCGACCTGTTGACTGACCTCGCTGAAACATTTGCCAATCTCAGGAGGTATGATATCAAGCTTAATCCATCAAAGTGCACATTCGGAGTTCCTGGCGGAAAATTACTCGGTTTTCTCGTTTCCGAACAAGGAATCGACGCCAACCCAGAAAAAGTTGGCACTATACTCCGAATGAAATGCCCTGTGCGTGTGCACGATGTCCAGAAGCTTACTGGATGCTTGGCTGCTTTAAGTCGATTCATCTCTTGTCTCGGTGAAAAGGCATTGCCTCTTTACCGACTGATGAGGAAGTCAGACAAGTTCGAGTGGACTCCAGAAGCTGATGCAGCGTTTGCAGAGCTAAAAGCGCTGCTCTCCACCCAGCCGGTGCTTGCTGCCCCAATCAGCAAAGAGCCTTTGCTTCTTTACATTGTAGCCACAGGACAAGTCGTCAGTATAGTACTTACGGTCGAGTGGGAAGAAGAAGGGAAAGCCTTCAAAGTTCAGCGCCCACTATATTATCTTTCCGAAGTGTTGACCCCATCGAAGCAAAGATACCCTCATTATCAGAAGCTTGTATATGGGATTTATATGACCACGAAGAAGGTTGCTCATTATTTCTCTTATCATTCCATTACAGTCGTCAGCGACGCCCCATTATCAGAGATTTTGCACAACAGAGATGCAACTGGTCGAGTGGCAAAATGGGCGATTGAACTCCTTCCCCTTGATATCAAGTTTGAGGCAAATAAAGCCATCAAGTCCCAAGCTGTAGCAGATTTCATCGCCGAGTGGATTGAATAGCAGCTACCGACTCAAGTTCACTCGGAGCACTGGACCATGTTCTTTGATGGTTCTAAGATGCTGAATGGTTCCGGTGCTGGGGTAGTGTTGGTTTCCCCCCGAGGAGATAAGCTCAGATATGTGCTCCAGATCCACTTTGATTCCTCCAACAATGAAGCAGAATACGAAGCACTTTTGTATGGGTTGTGTATGGCCATTTCACTCGGCGTCCGTCGCCTTATGGTTTATGGCGACTCAGATTTGGTGGTCAATCAGGTGATGAAGGAGTGGGACGTCAGAAGCCCAGCCATGACTGGTTACTGCAATGCAGTGAAAGCTTGAGAAGAAATTTGAAGGGTTAGAGCTCCATCATATACCCCGACTGAAAAATCAAGCGGCTGATGATTTGGCAAAGATAGGTTCCAAGAGAGAAGCCATTCCCAGTAATGTGTTTTTGGAACACATCCATACTCCATCAGTTCAAGAGGATCCTTTCACCGAAGAAGCTCCACAGCCAAAAACTGTCACAGATCTGACTGAAGTTGAAGTTCCAGCGGTGGCCGACCTGATCATGGAAGCTTTGGTCGTCACTCCCGATTGGACAGAGCCGGACATCGCGTATATCCTAAGGAAAGAGCTCCCAGAGAATGAAGAAGAGGCTCAATAGATCGTCCGTCGATCCAAAGCCTTTACCGTGATAAAGGGACAGTTGTACAGAGAAAGCGCGACTGGAGTCGGTCAAAAATGTATAATGCCAGAAGAAGGTCAGATAATCCTTGACGATATCCACTCGGGGACCTGTGGTCATCATGCATCCTCTCGGACCATTATGGCTAAAGCATACCGAGCAGGATTTTACTGGCCAAGAGCAAATGAAACGGCAAAGGAAATAGACGACAAGGGTGAAGGATGTCAATTTTATTCCAATATGTCACACAAGCCCGCCTCAGCCTTGAAGACCATTCCACTCGTCTGGCCCTTCACTGTGTGGGGATTGGATATGGTTAGACCACTGAGAACAGGCAGGAGCGGCTTCACCCATGTGCTGGTGGCAGTCGACAAGTTCACTAAGTGGATTGAAGCTAAACCTATCAAGAATCTTGATGCCGCCACTGCTGTTAGCTTCATCAGGGAGTTGATATTCAGATATGGAGTGCCACATAGCATCATCACTGATAATGGGTCAAACTTCGATTCCGACGAATTCAGAGCCTTTTGCGCCTCTCAAGGCACACGAGTCGACTATGCTTCAGTCGCTCACCCCCAGTTGAATGGTCAAGCAGAAAGAGCAAATGGTCAAATTCTCAAAGGACTGAAACCTCGGTTGATGCGTGATCTTAAGCATGCAGCAGGAGCGTGGGTCGACGAACTTCCTTCAGTTCTTTGGGGATTGAAGACCACTCCTAACCGGTCGACTGGGCGAACTCCATTCTTTCTGGTTTATGGAGCTGAAGCAGTCCTGCCGAGTGACCTGCTTCACAATCCACCCCGAGTCGAACTCTACACTGAAGATGAAGCAGAGCAAGCCCAGCAAGACGCAGTCGACCTTCTAGAAGAAGAAAGAGAGATGGACATGGTCCGATCGACTATCTATCAGCAGGACTTGCGTCAATTTCATGCCCGAAACGTGAAGAGCCGAGCCTTCCAAGAAGGAGATTTGGTTCTCCGAGTGGATCAACAGAAGCCACACAAGCTTGCTCCTACTTGGGAAGGTCCCTTCATCGTCACCAAAGTCCTCCACAATGGAGCATACCGTCTTTTGGTCACTAGATTGACGAGCCTCGAGCTTGGAACGCGGAGCTGCTCCGCCCCTTTTATACTTAAGTATTCACTCGGATGAGATGTAATAAAAGTACTTCTGTAGTTTATTTATCAAATACAAGAGTGTTATAATTTTCCCCAGTGATTGTTGTTGCTTTTGTTTACATGAGAAATCCCCCAGTGGGTGGCTTAGCTGCGAATCCGTTTCGCCTAAGTTTGTAAAAAAAATCAATGCCGAGTGGAGAGCCAGCCTCCCACTCGGGGGCTTAGCTGCGAATCCGTTTCGCCTAAGTACTTTAAAATCCTACCAAGTGGTGAGCCAGCCTCCCACTTGGAGGCTTAGCTGCAGTCCAAGTACTCACCTAAGTGTTTAAAATCCTACCAAGTGGTGAGCCAGCCTCCCACTCGGAGGCTTAGCTGCAGTCCAAGTACTCGCCTAAGTGTTTAAAATCCTACCGAGTGATGAGCCAGTCTCTCACTCGGAGGCTTAGCTGCAGTCCAATACTTGCCTTAGTATTTAATACAATGTGTGCCCTGCAATAAAGACGAGGTGCAGGTCGACTGCTACCTTCTCCTTCTGAGCTATGCCACAAATACAATGTGCGCTCCGCGAGGAGGACGAGGTGCAGGTCGACTACTACCTTCTCCTTCCGAGCTATGCCACAAATACAATGTGCGCTCCGCGAGGACGACGAGGTGCAGTTCGACTGCTACCTTCTCCTTCCGAGCTACGCCACAAATACAATGTGCGCTCCGCAAGGAGGACGAGGTGCAGGTCGACTGCTACCTTCTCTTTCCGAGCTACGCCACAAATACAACATGCGCTCTGCAAGGACGACGAGGTGCAGGTCGACTGTTACCTTCTCCTTCGGAGCTACTCCACAAAAAATCCTACCAAGTGGAGAGCAAACCTCCCACTCGGGGGCTTAGCTACAGCCCAGTGCTTGCCTAAGTATCTGAAAATCCTACCGAGTGGAGAGCAAACCTCCCACTCGGGGGCTTAGCTGCAGTCCAGTGCTCGCCTAAGTATCTGAAAATCCTACCGAGCGGGGGGCAAACCTCCCACTCGGGGGCTTAGCTGCAGCCCAGTGCTCGCCTAAGTTTCTGAAAACCATACCGAGTGGAGAGCAAACCTCCCACTCGGGGGCTTAGCTGCAGCCCAGTGCTCGCCTAAGTATCTGAAAACCCTACCGAGTGGAGAGCAAACCTCTCACTCGGGGGCTTAGCTGCAGCCCAGTGCTCGCCTAAGTATCTGTAAATCCCGCCGAGTGGAGAGCAATCCTCCCACTCGGGGGTTTAGCTGCAGCCAAGTGCTCTCCTAAGTGCTTAATTTATTCCTCTCTACAAGGATGACGAGGCGCATGTCGATTGTAACCTTCTCCCTCTGAGCTACGCCGCAAATACAATGTGCACTCCATCTGTGCCCCATCCCTACCTGCCAAAAAGCGGTGAAGTGCAGGTCGACTGGGCTTACCACCTCAGAGCTGCGTCTCAAGCACTAAAATATATTCCAAGTGAAGAAGAAAATTCGCTTGAAGGCGAATGCAAGCATATTCAATGATAAGCAAAGTTCAGATAACGGATTCAGAAGTGCGCAGGCATCAAGTCTGTAAAAGTTTATCGGTTACAAAAACCACTCGGCATACCGAGGCAAATTTAAGGTGAAGCATAGAAGTTTTTTACTCCTCAGGTGGAGGACTGGAGGGCGCGACAAACTGGTCCAGCTCGATTCCATCAGCAATCCGAGTGGCAGCAGCAATGAAGGTCTCGATGAAAGATTGGAAGTCATGCTTCTTGGTATTGGCCACTCTGATGGACGCCAGCTTGTCCTCTCGAGCATCCTTGCAGTGAACACGTACCAGGGACAGAGCAACGTCAGAACCACACCTGGCAGAGGACTTCTTCCATTCCTGCACTCGACCTGGAACGTCATTCAGTTGAGTCATTAAATACTCGAGGTCATTGTGAAGCATCTCTCATTGCTAGAGTGTCGTGTCGATCCGCGACACCACAACCTTCAGTCGAGCGAGGTAGTCAACCACTCTAGCAACACGAGACTCCAGTCGGAACACGTTCATAGCAACCTCGTCCTTCACAGGAGAGTTAATGGGGTCCAAGTTTGGATCCAGTCGACTGGTCTCCTCCTCGAAGTTTTGATAGAATTATGTAAGCACAGTTTGAAGTTAAGCCAACAGTTCTATGACGAGTCGACGATAACAAGTCAATCTGATAGAAAAGATTACCTTCAAGCATGAGGAATAACTTCTTGGCGAGCCCTTCTAGATAAGACTCTAGATCGTTCTTCTTCCCCATCAATTCGCTAGCCTTGTCACTCAGGGCTATCTTGTCATTCTTCAGATGACTGACCTCCTTGTTGGCTGCGTCGAGAGCAGCTTTCAGATTGGTATTCTCCTCTTCAAGTTTGCCGACTGAAGCCAACTTTTCTTCTGCGAGCTTCGTCTTGTCCGAAGCCGCTTTCTGCACCTCGGCGAGGTCAAGGTCCTTCTTCACAGCCTCCTTCAGCTTATCCGCAAAGTGACAGTGAGATCAGACTCAGGAATGGACAAAAAATAAAGGCAGTCATCAAGATTCTCACCAAACATACCTTTTGCCTCCTCCTTTGCTTTCGTGAAGTTCTCCTGGACAAGCTTCAAGTCAAGTTCGAGCTGGATATGTTTGTTCTCCAACTCAGTATAACGAGCCACAAGCTCGCAAGATTTCTGCGAAAGATCAGTCGACAGACATCAAAGATAGGTCACTTCCGAGTGACTAAGAGAAAAAACCGTAGCATTTCTAAGACTACAGCTGAATCAAAATATTCAACTGTAGTCTCGGGGACTACTCCCAGTGGGTGCACTCAGCGTGCCCCCACTGGTTCTACCGACTCGGTTCGATCAGTCGACCAAAAGAGACAGAAAGTTATGATCCTAAACCATAGCTAACTGACGGCAGTGAGCCATAGTAAAAAAAAGGTTCTTCAACCATAGTCGACTGCCAGCAGTCGACCATGGTCTGGGGGACTACACCCAGTGGGTGCACTCAGCGTGCCCCCACTGGTTCCAAGATTTCACTCGACCAGATCGAGTGGAGAACTTAAAGTGAACAAATTCAAAGTATAGAGACTACAGTCGACTGCCAGCAGTCCACCATAGTCTCGGGGACTACACCCAGTGGGTGCACTCAGCGTGCCCCCACCAAGTCAAACAGTCAATCGACACACCAAGTGGGTGTACAGATACTAAGGTCCTCAGAAAGAAGAGTTTTCAGGTACCATATCCTAACAGAACAAGCGGTGATCGACTAACCTGAACATTGCTGTGAAGAGCTGAGCTTGCCTCATATGCTGCTTGGCTGGCGTCTCGGATTGCCTTCACCTGCTCCATCATGACCCCCGCCTGACGTATAGCCTTCTTAGCAGCACTTGCTTGGTCCCCTGGGACGTGGTGTGTGGCGAAAAGGGAAGGCAGATCAGCACTCGATGACGAAGGACGAGCACTCGTCAGCGGCATGACAAAGGACACGGTAGTCCGAGTGATGTTGCCTCCCTCCGGAACCAGCATCTCAGGTGCTGATACAACCTGAGCAGTCTTACCAGCAGGCGCCTTCTTGTTCCTCCTCTGCCTCAGTGGCTCCTCATCGTCATCATCAGGGAGATCAATGACATGAGGTGGGGCTACAGGAAAGATTCAAAGTTAAAAATGAAGATCCAATCGACCAAAAGCGAAACTACGAAGATCATACCAGGGTTAGAAGTGGCAGCATCTTCCATTTCTTGGTCCTCATTCTTGACTGAGGTTTCAGAGGTAGCAACACTGCAGATTCCAGAAATCAGTCGGTTAGCCAATGAGTCAATCAAGAGTTTATTCATGCCAAACAAGAAAACACAAGTCCTGTTATTACCCAGAAATAGTGGGAATCACCATCCTCATCTTCGGCAGGGCCTTCGTCGGGTTTGATGACGTCGCTCGGAGTTGCTTTGGCGCTTTCTCAGTCGGCACCGGAGAGGTCGTCCGAGGGTGTTTCATCGACTGTCCAACAGGCACAGTCGCTTTGCCACGCTCGACTGCAGGGTCATGGGCGAGCTTGGATCGCCTTTCAGTGCGGGGAGGGACGATTTCCTCCTCCTCTTACTCCTCGTCCTCTTCACCAGAGCTGTCGTCTTCTTCATCCTCCTCACCATCAGATTGCCACTCCTCCTGACTTTCACCTCCACTCCCTTCCTCCTCCTCGATCTGTTCTTGCGCCCCGTTGGGCATCGAGTACATTTTAGTAGTGGCCCAGAAGTCAACAAACAAGACAAAAAGTCAGTCGACTGAATTCTAGCAAAACAGAATGAAGGAAGGAGGATCACAGTCGGAGATTCATAATTGGACCTTGTCTGGCTCGTATGATTGGTCGAGTGGAGGGATCCTCCTGGCTCCTCGGGGGTTGTCCTTGTTCCCTGTGATGGCAGTCATCCGCCTCTCCAGTGTGGCATCCTCGACCTCCTCCGGGTGGACCCAAGTGGTGTCTTCAGTACCAGAATACATCCACATTGGATGGTCTCGATATTGAAGTGGTTGGATGCATCGTCGAAGGAAAACCTCCAAAAGATCCATGCCAGTCACCCCGTCACGGATGAGATGGACTACACGCTCGACCAACACCTTAACCTGAGCCTTCTCCTCCGGGACCACCTTCAGAGAGGACGGCTTGCTCACTCGGTCCATGGAGAAAGGAGGGAGTCCAGTCGACTGCCCTGGTGTCGGCTGGTCTTGGCAGTAGAACCAGGTCGAGTGCCACCCTCGGACCGACTCGGGAAGGACCATGGCTGGAAAAGCACTTTTACTCCTCATTTGAACCCCAAGACCCCCACACATTTGAATCACTTGGGTTTTCTCGTCACTCGGATTGGCCTTTTTCACCGTCTGGGAGCGACAGGTGAAAATGTGTTTGAAAAGGCCCCAATGCAGCCGACAACCTAAGAAATTCTCACACAAGGACACGAAAGCAGCGAGATAGACGATAGAGTTGGGTGTGAAGTGGTGGAGTTGTTCCCCAAAGAAGTTCAGAAATCCCCGAAAGAAAGGGTGGGGCGGCAAAGAAAACCCGCGGTCAACATGAGTGGCTAAGAGGACACACTCACCCTCCTGAGGCTGCGGCTGCCACTCCTTCCCCGGGAGCCTCGCTGATCCATGAGGGATCAGTCCTTCATTGGCCAGATCGTCAAGATATTTCTGGCGGATGGTCGAGCGGATCTAGTCGCCCTGGATCCAGCCCTGCGGCAGACCGGCCCGCGACGAGGATCCGCCCCGACTGGTCGCCCTTCCCTTCGCCTTCGCCGTCGCCTTCTTCGCTCGCTCCAAAGCCGCCGTCATCTCCTTCACCATCATCGTCGGCGAAGCACGCACAAAGCAGCAGCGCTGGGATGGTGATGAGCGCAGCAGATGAATCTGACAAAGAGGGAGAGGAAAATGAGGGTGCACTGTTCAAAAACCCCCATCCGGCGCCTTATATGGGGTTGCTTCTGAGTGGCTGACTGGTAGACCCGGACGATCATGTCAAATCCCGCAACAGTCGCGCGCGTGATACGTGGCGAAAAAGGTGGCGCGAAGATCGAGGCATTCCTGCCTTATCCCATCCGAGTACCGCGGCCTCCTCCGTGTCACGCGCTTCCCGAAATTCAGATCCCGCTAAATCCGCAAACAGCAAAGCAACTTGTCAGACTGGAGATTTCCTTCGATCCGTCGCTCGGAAATCTCCAAGTACAGAAAAGTCACTCGATGAATACAAAGGATGGATCAAGGCGACTGAAAAAGAAGTTGGTGCCGTCATCTAATGTCACTGATCCAGAACAATGGGTCGGAAGAATTCTCGACTCCTTCCTCACTCAAACCTCGATCCATTAGGGGGCTAATGATGAAGCCATGTACCTAGGGTAGGGTCATGGACCTGTCCAAGGTACCCTCCCCAAGGACATCTCTAGAAGAAACTACCTTTCAGTCGACCTGGAAGGATTCCACTCGACGAACTCGAAGACACTCGACCATGAAGCCATTCACTCGACCACCAGGAGATCTAGAGTCACTCTGCACACAAATGGTCTGTCATTAA
This sequence comes from Triticum aestivum, assembly GCF_018294505.1. Lineage (NCBI taxonomy): Eukaryota > Viridiplantae > Streptophyta > Magnoliopsida > Poales > Poaceae > Triticum > Triticum aestivum. The sequence continues at coordinate 120,300,787 of NC_057813.1, forward strand.
GTAGTCTTTGTGTTCATGATAGCACTTTATGTATGGCGTTACCAGTAACGACAGGCCTTAATGTACTTTAAACCCTGCATAACTAAGGGCCGGAGGGGTCTGGCGGACTCTATATAACCACCCCCCTCCTCGGTGTAAAGGGTTCGCACCCCTGTAACTCATACGCATATAATCCAGTCGACCGCCTCTGGGCTCCGAGACGTAGGGCTGTTACTTCCTCCCAGAAGGGCCTGAACTCGTAAATCTCTTGCGTATACAACTACTCCATAGCTAGGATCTTGCCTCTCCATACCTACCCCCTATTCTACTGTCAGGCTTAGAACCACGACACGCGCTCCTCCTAACGGCGAGCAAGGACAACGAGTCGAAGGAGATGGCACTCCGAGTCCCCACTGATGTGCCGAAGCTTGCGAACAACACTTTCTTCCCCTTCTTTATGCACATCGTCTACTCGGGGCTGGTGCCCCATTCTCCCGCTTCTTCTTTGCCATTCTTCACCACTATGGCCTTCATGCGCTCCACATCCATGCCAACTCCATACTCCTCCTGTCCATTTCCGCCTTCTAATGTGAGGCGTTCATGGGGGTGATGCCCTCCGTCGCCCTGCTCTGCCACTTCTTCTTCCTTCGCATGACTGGCGACAATCCGGTTGGGTGCATCGGCTTCGTTGCGGCACGGGGTGGTAACGCAATCTCCCGCGCTGGGAAGAAGGTGGAGGATTCTGTGAAGAGGTGGGTTCTGATGGATGCCAAGTGCTCCCAGAGCTCGTTGGAGCTGTTGATTGAATTCCCCGTGATCACCGACCCTTTCCTGAAGCAGTTGGTGAAGAAGATGGATAAGGATCTGAAGAGCGAGAAGCTGATGGGGGGCCATGTTCATCAATAAGTTCTTGAGGCAATGTGTAGCACCGCTCCAAGACCACTCCCGCCCCCTGTGGAAGCTTGGCGGTGTTGACGACAATATCCGCGTGCGCCAAGACGCCCTTCCCGAGGAGGAGCTGAGCAAGGTGTTGCTCTACTTGACGGGGAAGGATCCGAGCGATCCTCCGGAAGATTGGCTTCCGTTGTACTACCGGGATGACAGCGAGGAGGTTGTCGCTGCTATGCCGGTCTTTGACGAGTTTGGGCTTGTGCGGCCAGGGCCTCCCCTGCCGCCTACCGCCTTGGTGCACCTGTCCTCCGATGATCGTTCCTCCTAGGCCATCGCAGATGAGATGGTGGAGCAATCCTCCGTCCCGCAGTAGAGGGAGCTCCTCCGCGACTTCCCCGATGATGATGATGATGATGATGATGAACCTCCGGTGGTGGAGGTGCCGCGCCCTTCTGGAGTCACCACGAGATCTGGGGTGTCCTCTTTGAAGCAGCCCAAGCAGGCGGCCACGAAGAAGGGCAGGACCATGCTGATTCCTCCGGGCAGCGTTCCACCTTCGCTGACAATGTCCCGGGCGGCACCAACCGTGAGCTCTCCCACACCCAAGAGCTCGGCACCAGCTGCTCCGCCCCAGCGCTTGCTACTAAGCATGAAGAGGAGCTATGCCTTCGCCGACCAGTAAGCCTTTTCCTCAACCTTGTTTGTTGGTTCTTGAAGCGATGCTTAGTGCCTTCGTCTGTCATTAGGCAGCAGTCGTCGAAGAAACAGAAGGAGGGCATGGAGGTTGCCGCGGCCACAGGCGCTGAAGCGGCCGCCGCGACCCTGGCGAAGGAGAATGCAGCTGCCTCCGCAGCCCCAATGGTGATGTCGTCTCCCGAGGACGTGGAAGCCCATCCTCAGGAGGTGTCGGTGCCTTCAGCAGGCCTGACCCCTCCGGCACCCAGCCTTGCCGCGGCTGTTGAGGTCGACCAGCCTCCGGAGCCCCCGGCCCTTCCTGGGGATGAGGTTTCTTCAACCTTGGCGCCGTGGGCGTATCCTCCCCTTCCTAGCGTGTGGCCAAGCCATGGCGCTCCTGCCACCTCCAGGGCCCTGGAGGAGGCAAGGGCGGCACTAGACCTCCTCCAGGGTGAACTTCAGGGCCCGGATCATCGTTCAGTGCAGGGACGCCTGGGGCTGATTTCTGGCTGGCTCCAAGCTGTCCGCGCGGCCTGGGGCTCTGTGGAGGAAGCCTAGAAGGTGCTCGGGGTGGCTTCCATGGAGCGCGACCTAGCGCAGAAGGCGGCCACAGAAGATGAGGGTTGGTGCCGCGTGGTGGAGGATGAACTGAAGGCTCTCCAGGACCAACAGGCCGCCCAGGCCGGACAGCTCCTAGAGCGTGAGGAGAAGCTGAAGGCCTAGGAAGCTGTCGTTGCTGATCGAGACGCCGAGGTGAAGAAGGTGGCCTTGGAGCAGGCTGCGGAGCTCGACCACCTGACGAAGCAGAAGGAGGAGGCAGAGGCAGCCCAAGCGGCCCTTGTCGAGGCCAAGAAGGTGGCCGCCATGGAGCGCAGCACCCTTGCCTCCCTCGAGGCACATTTCCACAAGGCCCAGAAATCGCTCTTTGGGGACGATTCCTCGAAGAAGGCGGTGGTGACGACCCCGACGGAGAGCCCTGCTGCTCTGCTTCCTGAAGTCTTGATGGTGCTTGAAGATGTTGTCAACGGGTTTGCCTCCTTGGTGGAAAACGAGGCGCGCTCACTTTCTTCCTCGGCTCTGACATGCGTCTTCAGCCATCTCTATCTCCAGGATGCCAGCTTCGACCTCTCCTCCTTCCTTACTCCGGTGGACTCCGATTCCCAGGACGCTGCTGCTGCCGCCGTAAAGAGCTCCATGGATGCCATGTTGAGTAAGTTCCTGGTCGTTGGTCCTCCGACCGAAGTCGACGGAACGGGTGAGGCGCCTGGCGACGAGGCTCTGCTGGCGGGCGATGGTGGCGCCCAGGTTTGAAGAGGTGGCTCGGTGGTTCTCCTTTTCCCTGTTTGTCCTATATCATGCAACATGGCTTAGGGAGGCGTTTAAAACTTTTTGCTCGGAACAATATGTTTTGTAATAATTAGATTATGTTCCCTCAACTTTTCCGTTTGCTTTGTTGTTCTGCGTTGGCAGAGCCCGGCCCCGTGCATACCTCAGCCACCGTTGGGTCATCCGGATCACCAGGACGAGCCCAAGGGGTGAGGGGCTACATGACCAGTTAGGCTCCCGAGACACGATGCTCGGGAGTCCTCCTTGACGTGCGAACGGCTTAGGAAAAGGTGCAGGAGCAAGACTTGGTGTTCTGCGTCAGCAGGGCCTGGCTCCGCGTGTGCCTCAGCTGCTGTTGGGTCGTCCGGATCACAAGGACGAGCCCAAGAGGTGAGGGGATATGTGACCAGTTAGGCTCCTGAGACGCGATGCTTAGGAGTCCCCCTTAACGTACGGACGGCTTGAAAATGAAGGGTGACAGCCAGGCCTTGGCGTTCTGCATTGGCAGGGGCCGACCGTGCGCATGCCTCAGCCGCCGTTGGGTCATCCGGATCACCAGGACGAGCCCAAGGGGTGAGGGGCTACGTGACCAGTTAGGCTACTAAGACGCGATGCTTAGGAGTCCCCCTTGCCGTACGAACAGACATCATACATTTCCCTCGCCAAGCTCTCTCTTGGGAGGGGTGTGCGAAGACCAAGGCTGGTGAGGTGGGGTATGCCAGGCGTGACCTGAGCGTAGCCCCCATGCCCAGCCTCCTCATGCTACCCTCCCGAGGGAGAGCAGCGCAGTGAGGCTAGCCACTGAGCCCGGGGGCTCCTTGAGTTTAATGCGACCGCGAGGCCGCACCCAGTTGTTTATCACCAGCACAGAGCATAGCGCTTCTGCTCTTGCACGGGCATATCCGCTCCTCGACAGTGTCGACGGCCAGCGTGGAGCATGGTTCTTCCGCTAGTGCGTGGGAGGGGGCTCCCTCTGAGGAGAGGCTCCGGGGCGTGTACATCCCCGCCCTGACACGTGGCTTGCATGACAGGGCTGAAGGAAGCGTGTATGGGCACCCCTGAGCCAGCGCGGGACTCACGAGGCCCTACCTCAAGGCGGGTTGCGCCTGGTCTTGATGGGGGTGCTTGATTTAGTCCTGCGAGATGGTTAGGCAGCCTACGTCGAATGAGTTTCCTGAGGTTATTGCATGAGAAGGCCAGACACCAACGACCCCAGGAGGTGACGTGAACGGGACCGGCCCGCCAGATAGAGGTTAGCCGTTGGGTTTATCAACGCTGCAGGGACGGACCCGAGCACAGACGTCGTGCCCAGTCTTCTCATGCAAAGGTCCTGAAGGAAAACAACCGGCGTGCAGTTCCCGTGGCCACGAGGGCACCAGGTCGTGCGCCCTCACTCATCCACCCGCGATTAGCTCATGCCAGAACAAGGCACCAAGATCCATGGGAGGTGACGTACACGGGGACTGGCCCATGATCCAGAGCTCAGCCACTTGGATTTAGCGATGCTGCAGAGACGGACCCGAGCACAGATGCCGTGCCAGTCCTTAATCATGAGGCGGTCGCGGGCGGGCTTGCAAGGGCACGAGACGTTCTCAGCGATGAAGCGCCGGTCAAGCAGCTAATAATTCAAAGGTAGCTTTCAAAGGATTGTAACTGGTTCTGATAGATGTAGAAGGGATACATGCCGTAGGGACGGACCCACACGGCCTGGGGATGATGCAGCCCGAGGGGCGCCCCCAAACTGAACAAACTAGAGAGATGTCACTTAGTACCGTTGCTGAAGAGGTGTTGAAGTAGCCAAAAAATGCGCGCCCCTGGAGTCATTCCTCATGAGCTGCCCTGGTGCCGAGCCTCGGGAGACTCAGAGGGACCGGGAGGCTCCTGAAGGTGCTCCTCCATCTCCCCCAGGACCACCTGTTGCCTGGCCTTGCAAGCCGTCTGAGCGTCCCTCCTGCAGCGCTGGAATGCTTCAGCCGCGCCCAGCAGGCTGAAGGGCATGCAGACATAGCTGTGAGGTGGGCCCTCGCACCGGCCGACACGAGATGGCCAGATGAGCTGCCAAGACATGGCCCTATTGAGCCCGGGGATGTCGATGCAGACGCGGAACTCCTTACCCTTGCTGGGGCAGTGAGCTGCGCCGCGCGGTAGACGATGATCGCCTTGCAGAGCCCTTCCTTCTTGAATCTCCTTGATTGCCTTGCCGAGGAACTCCTGAACGCCTGGTGCCTCACGTCTGCTGCCTTCTCCTAGGAAGCGTGCTCTAAAGAGCGCCTCCACATGGTGCCCGAGCGCCTACCACAAGACCCTGGCTAGGTCTGAGGCCCTCCAAAGGAGAGCCCCCGAGCCCAGCCTGAGAGGGGCGCCGGCGCGCCTTCCTATGTGATGGGCAAAGGTGCCGCGTCCAGAGATGCGAGGCTCAGCGCTGGTTCTTCAACTAATGTTTCCTCATGAGACCCATGTCCCAGCTGCAGCTTCTTCGTCTTGGGGGCGACCTCAGGAGGGAGTGCGCCGTCTTCATCTTCAGGGTTCTCGACCGCTGCAGCCTAGAAGGTGCACTCGAGGGAGCACACCGCATCCTTCTCTTGACACGCGACCGTGATGATGCCATTGCTTCCTGGCATCTTGAGGATGTTGTAGCCGTGGTGCGTACCAACCATGAACTTGGCCAATGCTGGGTACCCTAGGATGGCATTGTAGGGCAGGCGGATGTCAGCGACGTTGAAGTCGATGAGCTCAGTGTGGTAGTTGCACTACAAAAAAAATACACTTCCGTGATGATACGTGTTTGTCATAGTAGGTCGCGTTTTTTGTCATGCATGTACATCCATGACAAATTTATGATAGAATCAAGATAGTCATACCTGTGTTGTCGTAGAAGTGTTCGATGACATTACCAAAATTATCATCATGGAAGTGTCCACTTCCATGACGATAAATGGTGCGTCACAGAACTGCTTTCGTCAAGGGTGACCGACACGTGGCATCCACCGTAACAGAACGCCGTCAAGCTATCGGGTCGGGTTTTGGATCCGATAACCCGTTAACAGCCTTGACCAATGGGGATTTTCCACGTGTAAAATCATCATTGGCTAGAGGAAACACGTGTCGGCTCACCGTTGGGACAGATATCATCCACTCATTGGACAGAAGGCGCCTATGGTACGTCGACACGTGGCACGGCCCAATAGAGGCCCATTCCTGTGAAAAGGCTGGCCCATTTGACTTGGTCAAAAGGTGGCGGGCCGGCCCATGGAAAGCCTGTTAACGGCCTGTTCGCATATAGCCCATTTACAGCCTGCTAACCCAAGGCCCGTTACGCCCTATCCGAATTAGGCCCAGTAGCGTCATCTGGGCCATCCAATATGATTCCAGCCCGTTTTCACTTCTGGCCCATGTATGGCCCATGACGTCTTTCGGCCCATATGAGGCCCTATGTAACTCTTGGCCTATTAACGGCCCGTGGTGAAACTGGCCCGCAATGAACAGTGTATCACTTTACACCCACTAACAGCCCGTGGTGAAACTGGCCCATAATGAACAGTATATCACTTTATACCCATTAAGGGCCCGTTATTCAGTTGGGCCGTTTCCAGCAAATGTTATCTTTCGGCCTTCTCAGAGCCCATTTATTCTTGGGCTCATTTCCAGCATTCGTTTACTTACGGCCCGTTACTGTCATTTTCTGCTTGTGGGCCAAATTCAGCCCGTGGTTACATCGGCCCGTTTGTGGTCCGTTAATACGTTGGGCCGTTTTCATAGCGTCATCAAATACATCATATTAATGATGGCCCGTTATGGTCATACGGCCCGTATAAGGCCCATTGATGATACAACCCGTAGAAGGCCCATTGTTTCTACGACCATAGAAGGCCCATTGTTTCTACGGCCCGTAGAAGGCCTACTGTTTCTACGGCCCATAGAAGGCCCACTGTTTCTACGGCCCGTAGGAGGCCCAGTGTCACCACAGTAAATATTAGCCCATGGTTATTGTGACCTAGTTTTAAAAAGAACTGCACTGACTACAAGCAAACAAATAAAGAAGACAACAAGGAAATAAACAAGCAAGCAACTTATGCTAGGATATCATGGCTGTTACACATATTACATCCACTGGGCATCAAAGTTTGCCACCAGTGCAAATATAGGGAACAAAGCAGCATATCATATACACTGGTTGTCAAAGTTGGCGACCAGCACAAATAAACGCCGCAGAAAAACAAATCCAGAACTGAAACCACTTGAGAAGATCTCAAGAAACAATATCCTGGGTACCCATAATGCTGGCAAGATGCTTAGCAAGCTCATTAACTTTCTCTTGTTTGGCGCTTAAATCCTCCAGCGCTTGCTGTTGCACCAGAAAATATGCATCTGAATTCTGCAGGGACTTCCTTAGTCCTTCAGCTTCCTGTCGCAGCACATCTGATCGATGTCTTTCCACTTGAAGTTGAGACTCAAGAAGACGAACTGATTCAGGCAGCGAGTTCGAAGAGCTTGTGCCAGCAGTAGTGGCCAGTAACTCGAAAACTACATCAAGACATGACTTTTGGGTCCCCTCACTATCGTCAAGATAGTTTTTATCAGCTTTCTTGGAGACCAACAGGGATGTCTCACTATCTTGAACCTTATCTGCATTACTTCCTTTACCATTGGATAACGCGGTATTGTTCTCCAATATTTTTTCCGCATTCTAAAAGAGAAACAAGCAGACACATCACATGTTTACCATGTTGTATATGAAACTCATTTTGGTAAATGAGTTCAGTAGTAAAGTGGATAGGATAACAGCATGAAACAAACATATATCTATGTGCCATGGTCACTTTATGGTCTATATCATTCTAGTTTTTGTTGCCAAATCAAGATAGAGACACAGTTCAAATAATATTTGTTCAAGACAAAGCAGAATAGACAAAATATAAGTGTGGGTAACTATAGAGCAATAACAACACTTGTAATGTGCATGACATGAGAACATAACTGTTTATTCAATTGAAACTAAAATCAACATAGAGCAGGTTACAACAGCAAACCAGTTAAAGAAACAGGTTTAAAACATACCTGTTGCGCCATTGGAGTTTCAATTCCATCCTTCAAATTTTAAAATAGTTGGTATGATTAAATACAGTAATGCAAGAGCGAAGGAGTATGAACCATAGCTGCAGAACCTGACCTGAGAACAAATCTTCTTCTCCTTTAAGCTTTGAGTTGGGATTCAGAGTGGTGGTCCTCGTGCTTTGGGCACTGTAGTTCCCTTACTAACTGCTCGTGTTTGGGTGCTCTGTGGTGGAGATGGTGCTGTGTCAACTGGAACTGGGTTACTATCTACCGGGGTTTGGGTTAAAAGGGTTGTAGCTGGTTCTCTATCCAACTGGGTAGGGGTACAATCTGCGAGAGTCTGGGTTATGTGTGGTGGATCTGATCCTTGGGCAAGTACAACCATGGTTCTATCTGCATCAACTGGTAGCACTATTTTTTCTGGAGACCGTGTTGTTACTCCCTTAGATACTGCCATCACGCTCTCCAATTCAAATGGCTGATAAACAAGAAAAGTAATTGAAAGTATAGACATTGTATGATAGACGGGTGCAATGGATAGTGGGGAATAAAAAAGGGCATGAAATAATTCATATTTATGTTGTCTAACCAAACAGGATAGCATGACACAATTTGACATATATGATGGCTAACTAAACAGGATAGCATGACACAATTTCACATTATGATGGCTAACTAAAAAAGATGGAAAGACATAGTTCAAAATATAAGACTATGTAAACACGATGACATGACATAACTATATAATGTGTTTATTAAATAGGTTGGCATGCCATAATTCACATACATTCATGGATAGAATACCATAATTCTAAATATGATGACTGTAAACACTAAACAGGATGAGATGATATAACTATATGATGTCTTTATTAAATGGGTTGCCATGCTATAATTCAGATAGATGATGTGTATGTACTATGTAAACATGATGGCATGATATAATTCAAATATATGATTTATATAGTAAGCAAGTAAGCAGATGGCAATCTATATATGATGTAAAAACTAAGCAATGCAAGACAACATGCATGACATGGGTAATATAACCCTGCCAAGTTTGAGCATAGACCTCAGGAGGGAAATAGGACTGGTCATCAGTCTCTGAATCCTCCTCTGAGGAGCTCTCTGTACCCAGCAAGATGTCTGCTTCAACAGGTAGCATTGTCTGCTCTGAATACCTTGTTTTCACTCCAGATACTTCCATCACCACTTCAAATGGCTGATGCACAGGAAGAGTAGTTGAATATACAAACATTGTCGACAAATGGAACACGTAATACAAAAAATGATAGCATGATATAATTCACATACACGATGATTGGCTAAACAGCATGGCATTGGATAATTCACATATATAATGCCTTTGCAACAAGATAGCATTGTATAATTCACATATATAATGTCTTGCAACAAGATGGCAATGCATAATTCACATATATGGTAATTAGACACTAAACAGGTGGCATTCACACAAAGCATGTATAAACTAATCAAATGGCATAGCAATGCGAGACACCATATGCACGATATGAGCAACATAACCCTGCCAAGTTAGAG